>NC_060278.1:81445637-81620513 GCF_021613505.1 Equus quagga | reverse complement strand
GTGTTTGGTGTGGTTAAGTTTGGGGTGTTTGGTGTGGTTAAGTTTGGGGTGTTTGGTGTGGTTAAGTTTGGTGTGCTCCAGTTCGGTGGCCTAGGTTTGATTCCTAGGCACACATCAGTGGCCACGCTGTGGTGGCAACCCACATACAAAATAGAGGAAAATTGGCAACAGATGTTAGCTCAGGGTGAATCTTCCTCAGCAAAAAAAGAGTAAAAATTAAGACTTTATACATTTTTCTGCTTAATTTGCACGTGCACAGAATGTTGTCTGGAAGGGTAAAACAAAAAACTGTCATTAGAGATAACTCTTCCTTGCTGCCTCAAACAGTTTACATCATTTTTATAGCTTTCATATGGAGTTCTCAGAGTCCTGGACCCCAAGTATGTCACTTAAGGTTTGTGGACAGACTGGAGGGGGTGGAATATAGCAGGGAGAACAACAGTGAGAGAGCTGCTGCCCTGGTTTAAGAAAGAACAGAATAGAGGGGCCAGCCCAGTGGCGCAGTAGTTAAGTGCACACGTTCTGCTTCAGCGGCCCAGGGTTTGCAGGTTCGGATCCCGGGTGCGGACATGGCACCGCTTGGCAAGCCATGCCGTGGTAGGCGTCCCACATATAAAGTAGAGCAAGATGGGCACGGATGTTAGCTCAGGGCCAGTCTTCCTCAGCAAAAAGAGGATTGGTGGCAGATGTTAGCTCAGGGCTGATCTTCCCCCAAAAGAAAAAGAACAGAATAGGGCTGGATTCATGACAGTAGCAGTTAGGGTTGAGAGGAGAGGACTGATTCAAGAACTATTTCAGAGGTAGAGCCGATAGGACCTGACAAGCTCCTTTGAGGGCAAGAATCACCCTTCTTCGCCTAACTGGGTTTTCCCCACAATTGAGGGGAGTGCACTTCCAGAGATTTCCTGTCGTAGACCTTGCTAAAGGGGATAAAAACTTACTTATTTTAATTCTAGCATAGTCTATTTAATGAATGCATGACTAATATAATCCCCTTCCTTTTTGTTCAGAGCAACTACAACTTCACTATCTCTTTATATGTTGGCTCATCAGTTAAGCAAACCAATCAAACATTTTTGTTGTCGTTCTGTTGTTGCCTGAAGAGGATTCTGTCACTTGCAACCAACAGGCCTGACTAAAGATCATACATACACAAACTTTTGCATACAATTTTGGGTATTCACCTATCTCCTCCCTTCCCCCAAGGCCTTCAGATTTAGAGTGTGGTCTATCTAAAACAAACATACATTCACAATACTCCCTGTTTAATAACCCTTTGTGGGCTCCCACAGTTTGCTGGGTGACTGATCAGCCTCCCCAACCTAGGTAGCTCTCTCAGCATCCAGGGCACCCAGGGTCCTTGCACTGGCCATAGCATTTGATACTTGTCTGTGGAACACCAGCTGCCTATACCCAGCCTGTCGCAAGCTGCCTAGCCTAAGGCTGTCGCTGAAGCTTTCAACAGCCAGGTCAGCTTTGCTGAGGGCTACCTCCTCTGACCCTCCACCTCCCTACAGATGATTTCATGAAGAAGGAAGACATGAAACAGGGAGGGCTACCCGCTCCCTGAACCTAACCCACTACTTCCCAGATCAACTCCAAGGAACCTCACAAACAGCATCGTGGAAAGGTCACTGAACAGGAAACTTCAGAACCTGCCCCAGGACACAGTAATGCCTGTGCAATACTCCCATTATCTAAGGTCACTGAGAAAGGTTTTTAGAGAGCTTGAAATTTCTGGATGTTCTCTGAGGACAAATTCTGGGGTCTAAAAAAATTCATCAAGATTATCAGAGGTCAGTAACATTAAGCAAAATAACTCATCGAGGCACTGATAGACCTCCAGACTTCTGCTACTCCTCTGACAAGACTAGCCACACCAGGAGTAGAGCTGGCCCTAAATCTCCTTTGCTTTTAACCCTTGGTTGCTGAGTCCCTGGAGGAGGGAGACAGGTGGCTTGCCCAATGAGGGTGTCAGCAGTTGATCAAGGCCTGTTGCACAGGTGGGTCTGCTAGAGCATTTTCTACTCTTCACCGTGTTCGGGATGCAAAGATCTGGCTGAGATGGTGGATACGGACAAGGGATGATGGATTTGAGAGGCTGGAGGGATGAGGGAATGAGGGAGTTGAAATATTGAAGTCCGGAGCCTGGGAGATGGATGAAAAGACCGGGCTTGCTTTAGGCGATGCCAAGTCTAAAATCACAGTCAAGAGATCAGAGCTGGTGGGGAAAGAGAACTAAGGAAGCGGGACCGAAGGTGAGGTCAGCAAAAAGACACAGGCTTGGGAGCCCTTGCCCAGTAGGAAACAACAGTTCTGAGAGACCTTGGAGTTGCCCGCAGAGCAGGCGAATCGCCCAGAACATGGGCGTGCAGCTGATCGCGGGCCTCCGTGTAGGGACAAGGGGGTTCTTTGCTTCCCTCGGGGCCCCCGTCCCAGAGAGGGGCGACAGCGGGGGTAGGGCGGGTGGTTGGAATGGTCTCTTCCGGTGCTTGAAGAGAGGGTCCCTTGGCGGGAGGGACGGGTCTCGGCGTACTCAGCCTGCAGTCTTGGGAAGACCCTAGCAATTCGGGCGCAGGGGAGCCGCGCCATTTTCCTCCCTTCTAGCGCTCGGCGCCGCAGGCTGCTCCTCCAGAAAACGGGCGCTATGCTCCCCAGGGGTCTGAGTGGGGAAGCTGAGCGCGACCCGTCGCAGCCGTGCAGCAGGATCCCCACGCCGCCGGACTGGAGACCCTCGGCCGGAATCCAAGCCGCCCCCTTCCGCCGCCAGCCGGAAGTGCTTGCGACTCGAGGCAAAGGAGCTTCCGGTGTGTCTGCCTGGTGTCCGGGTCTCACCATGGCGGCCTCCTTGGCCGGCAAAGAGATCGTATTTGTCACGGGGAACGCCAAGAAGCTGGAAGAGGTGCCGGGAGGGTGTGGGAGGGCGACCAGGAGGCGGCTAGGGGTAGCATGTGGCAAGGCCGGCTGGGGTTAGGGTGGAGAAGGGGCTTCCAGGCGGACGGAAGCACGCGGGGAGAACGGAGCGTGGGGCTGAGAGGGATGGGTTGGACCTGCGTGTGTGGAAGAGGTTGGGCCTCACGGAGTGGGACGGCCCTGTGTGTATAACCTGGGGTTGGCCTTGATAGAAAAAAGGCTTTGACAGATCCGGGCACAGAGCTTGTGGGCTTAGGGGCTGCGTGCGGCGAAGGAATGGCGGGGTGCTTAGCGCCTGTCGCAAAGGTCACCCATTAAGCTAGACCTCAAACCGGTACTCCGACAGCCGTCTGGAGCTGATCCAGACCCCGCTGTGGCCAAAGAGGTGGGTCATGTGTGAGGAATCATGATGACACCCAATAGATATGGCTGAGGCAGATCAGTGGGGTGCAGTCATTAGGGGACCCTTCGTTTGTCCACAGCAAAGGGATCCATGGCATGCCTGTGCCAGTACAGGGTGAACTTCTCAGGTGCCAGAGCGCTGTGCTGATAACAGGCTTGGAATCCTGAGGCCAGACTAGTCAGGCAGACAGGCAGTGCCACCCTGAACAGAGCCCCATGCAGGATGGTGGGTGCCAGTTCCCAAGCCCATCTCTGCCTCTGGTTGAGGAGGAGGCCCTCCCACGTTCAAAGAAGGGACTGGAATGGCCAGAGGAGGGTCACTGGAGAAGACGGACTTGAAGTTAGCCTAGAAGAGAGAGTCTTAACTCTTCATTCCCATAGTAACCATTGGCAGACTGATGAAGCCTATGGACCCTTTCTCAGGAAAATACTTTTAAATGTACAAAATAACATAGAATTACAAAGGAAATTGATTTTATTGAAGTACAATTCTCAAAATATTACAAATATTTGTGAACTAGTTACATATTCTTTATTAATGCATTAAAGGGTTCAATCTATTAGTGTGTAATTACCATAATTTTAAAGTAGGATTGTAAATGGTATTTTGAGATATCTGCTGCAACTGTAATGAATGGAGTATAACAACATCTGTAGGGGTTTTTTTCTTTTTCTTTTTTGGAGGAAGACTGGCCCTGAGCTAACATACGTGCCCTTCTTCCTCTACTTTGTATGTGGGACGCCTACCACAGCATGGCTTGCCAGGTGGTCCCATGTCGGCACCCGGGATCTGAACCTGTGAACCCCAGGCTGCTGAAGCAGAACGTGCGCACTTAACCGCTGGGCCACCGGGCCACCCCTATGTGTAGTTTTAATAGATTTAAAGGTCACAGGAGGTACTAATGCTGTTTTGGTTTGTTTTCTAATTTTACAATGGAAAGAGCTGCAAAATTTCAGCCAGGGGTTAGTGAAAATAAAGAGGTATTTTTTCCTATCCAAGCTCACAGGCCTCCTGAATCAGGATTCTGGGTAACCCCTGATAGAAACTTCCTAACCTCGGAGGACGGGTAGGGTTTCTGGAAGCACTGAGAAGGGAAGAGAGTGTTCCTGATGGGGGGTTTGGCATGAACAGAGACCTGAAGTAGGAGGGATAGAGTGAGGAGATGGGGGAACTGACCTGCTAGGGTGAAGCTCAAGGGCCTTTCTTGAGGGGAAGCTTGAGGGGACTGGCAAGAGAGTTATCTGAAAAGAAAGGTAGCTGACAGTTTGTGTAGTAATGGGGAGTCCATAACAAATGGTGACAGGTGTTCTTTCATTTTGGAACAGGTCATTCAGATTCTAGGAGATAAGCTTCCTTGCACTTTGGTGGCACAGAAAATTGACCGTATGTCTCTGTTTTTTTTTATTTTTAAAAGATGGTTCGATTTCTCTGTCTCCACACGACCTGACTCTGTGTGTGTCTGTTTTCCTTAATAAGTGCCAGAGTACCAGGGAGAGCCGGATGAGATTTCCACACAGAAGTGTCGAGAGGCGGCTCGCCAGGTGCTTGTTCTGTGCGCATGTGTTCCCATACTCGCTCCTCTTGTCCTGGTGGCTCCTGGGGCCTGTGCTTGTTGGGGTGGGCAGAGAGCAATAGGGTGAGCACAGTTTGTCATGACTTCAAGACCTACCCAGGCCTAGCTAGGCTGGAGTCAGTTCATGTTAGCCCTGGAATACTACCTTGCTCACCCTTGACTGCATAGTATTCCTGCTGACCAACACACACACACACACACACACACACACACACACACACACACACACACACTTCTCTCTCCCTGATTTTCAGAGCTATTCATTCCAGCCAATACATTCTCACACACAATCTACAATACGATATGCACACATCTACATCTGCACTCACCTATCTCTGTGGAACTGAGAAGGAGCATTTTATGCAAAGTCAGGCTGCCCAGGTATGAATCCCAGCTCTCCTGTTGCTGTGCCTGGAGCAAGGTTTACACCCTGCGAAGGGCTTTGGTGTCCTTGTCTCTAAAATTAAGATAAGAGATTAGCCAAGGGCTGTACCCTGTAGCAGATGGACCTCTATCTGCTGCTGCTTCTGCAGATCCCAGCTAGCTGTGGGTCTGGCCCTTGTCTGGGTGGCCTGGGAATTCGGGGTGGGGGCGGGGCCTTCTACTAGTTGCAGGTCTCAGGGCTGCATGTCCTTGTGCTGCAGGTGCAGGGGCCGGTACTGGTGGAGGACACCTGTCTGTGCTTCAATGCCCTCGGGGGCCTGCCCGGACCCTACATGTGAGTGCTCCCCCATCCCCTTTTAGGGCCCTGCCCAGAAACTCGCCTAAACTTCGAAATGATTGGTTACCTGATATTGCCGGTCATTCAGTGTCTTGGCATCAACACCAATATTTCAGATTGTCCTGAGGAAGGATTAGGGATCAGGAAGAGGCCTGCCTTTTCTTTTGTAAAGTGTGAGAATGTAATTGTGTAAGTGGAGATGGGCAAGGGGAACCCACTGGTCGGAGAGGTACATTATAGGCAGATCAATTTCAGGAAAGAGGAAATAAGGAAGTTGAGATCTGAGAATGGATTTTTTTAAACTACCCAGTACCCTGGACCCCCTGAGAAGGTCTTTGTGTATCTCTTGGGTACAAATACCTCAATTTGAATACCCCTCCCTGGGCTTGGAGGGCGAATGCACAGAAGTGCTGTCGCTGGGTGTTGAATACGTATATCTTTAACTTTGGGGTTGCCAATTTACTTACCAAGGCAATCCACCCATATACACTTGTCCTTACAGTGCACATTGCTCTATATTCTCACCAGCACTGTGTATTATGGTGTTTCATATTCTGCAGCGTGGGGAGTGTGAAATGTTATCACATCTGCTTTTAATTTGCATTTCCCTAATTACCAGTGAGGTCGAAGCCTTCACTGGTTTATTGATTCTTCTGTGCATTGCCAGTTTGCCTCCATTTCATTTTTCCTATTGAATTATTTCTCTTCATTTTTTTTTAAGATTTTATTTTTTGCTTTTTCTCCCCAAAGCCCCCTGGTACATAGTTGTGTATTTTTAGTTGTGGGTCCTTCTAGTTGTGGCATGTGGGATGCCGCCTCAGCATGGCTTGATGAACGGTGCCATGTCCGTGCCCAGGATCTGAACCGGTGAAACCCTGGGCCACTGAAGCAGAGCACACGAACTTAACCACTCAGCCACGAGCCAGCCCCTTCTCTTCATTTTGAGTTGAGACGTTCTTTATCATGTCCCCTTGGCTGTCCCCGGGCTCTCATCCCTGGGGATGCAGCCCGGAGAAGAAGGTGGTAGGAAGATCCAAGCGCTGCTGGTGCCTGATTCACCTGTATTTCTCTTGCAGAAAGTGGTTTCTGGAGAAGTTAAAACCTGAAGGTATTATCCCCATTTGTTTCTTCCTTTAGATCTGTTGGGAATTGAGAATCTGGGGGTTCCAGGGGAGAGGCCCCAACTAGTAACTGGAAATTTCAGGTTCCACTCCCCACCGTGGAGCCCCTGATCACCTCAGTTTCCCCATCAATAACCTGCAGCTCACAGCTTCCCCACACACCGGCGTCCTCCAGGGAGCTGGCTGAGGTGTGGGAGGAGTGGATGGGGGAGGGGTGGTGGGAGCTGTGAATTTGAAGGACAGAGGGGCTGTAGTTTTTTCTGGCTCTCTGAGAGGAACTCGGCTTACTGAGGGCTTCCTGTCCTTGCCTCAGCCAGAGCCTGGCCCGGCCTGGGGGCTGGCCGGTTGTCCTTCCTGGGACCCAGCAACGTGTACGCTGTCACCCATAGTTGCAGGCCAAAATGTTTCCTCTTTAGGTGCTTCTAAAAGCACTTTATTTTATGGAACATTTCAAACATGTACAATGGTAGAACAGGGTAATGAACCCCACGTCCCCAGCATCCAACTTCCAGGGTTATCAGCGCAAAGCCTATTTGATGACCTGTGTATGCGCACCCCACCCCACCCCCCCAATTTGGTGCCCCCCATCCGGGGTCGTGGGGGCTGGGCAGCACAGACTGCCCTGAACCCTCACTGTACCCGCCCGCAGGTCTCCACCAGCTCCTGGCCGGCTTCGAGGACAAGTCTGCCTACGCACTCTGCACGTTCGCGCTGAGCACCGGGGACCCGAGCCAGCCGGTGCGCCTGTTCCGGGGCCGGACCTCGGTGCGTACCCACGCTTGTTCCCATGCATGCCGCCAGAGGGCGCTGCGACTCGAGCCTAAGGCACAGGGTCTTCTGCGCCTTCTGCAGGATCTTCTGCAGGATGGTAGTGGGAAGGGCGCTTGTGGCCAGAGTTAGTTCCCAGGGTTTTGCACAGAGGCTCTCCTGGGCACCACAAGTAGACGTGCTGTCAATCCGGAAACCTGTTTGACCCCTGAGGCTGGTTCAGGGAAACACACCGCGGATCACAGCTGTTGAGGCCTGTACCCCCAGAGCTCTGCACTGTGTGCCCACCTAAGGATGTGGAATGTCCCTTCTTATTAAGTGTACAGTACAGTAGTGTTAACTATATGCACATTGTTGTGCAACAAATCTCTAGAACTTTTCATCTTGCAAAATCAGATGCCCTCCTAAGATGTAGAAACCAAAGGTGACAACTCCCAAAGCTGCATCTACAGCTCAGACTTCTCCAAGCTTGAATCTCCTTATTCAGCTGCTGAGGCGACAGCTTCCTTTGAATATCACACAACCTTTCCAACTTCTTGTGTTCATATAAATCTTACTTCTTGCCTCAACTCAGTGCTTCCCCGGCTGCCCTTCAACACCCCGGTGCCTGCATATCAGACTCAAGTTCTGCTGCTGCTCACAGGGTTCAGACCACCCTCTGGGCTGGCCTGCTCCCCCCACAGCACATCCATTCTCTCCTTGTGGCAGGAGTGTGCCTTCTGGCACATCACTCCTCTGCTTAGTCCCTTCTGCTCAGGATAAAAATCCAGACTCCCACCCTGGCCCACAAAGCCCTACCTTGGAGCTCCTCTGGGGGCTGTCCACAGCCCTGCCTGGGTAGATTTTGTGTGTGGTAAAAAACGCACAACATGGGGCTGGCCCCGTGGCCGAGTGGTTAAGTTCGTGTACTCCGCTGCAGGCGGCCCAGTGTTTCGTTGGTTCGAATCCTGGGGGCGGACATGGCACTGCTCATCAAACCACGCTGAGGCAGCATCCCACATGCCACAACTAGAAGGACCCACAACGAAGAATATACAACTATGTACCGGGGGCTTTGGGGAGAAAAAGAAAAAAAAAAAAACAAAAAAACGCACAACATAAACATTACCATCTTTACTCTTTTTACGTGTCCAGTACAGTAGTGTTGACTGTATGCACATTGTTGTGGAGCAGATCTCTGGGAGTTTTTCATCTTGCCAAATTGAAACTATACCTATCACACGAGTCTCCTTGCCCCCGCCCCCAGCACCTGGCAACCACCCTTCTACTTTCTGTTTCTAAGAGTTTGCCTATTTCAGACACCTCATGTGAGTGGAATCCTGCAGTATTTGACTTTTTGTCGCTTGCTTATTTCATTTAGCATAACGTCCTCAAGGTTCATCCATGTTGTGGCATATGACAGAGCTTCCTTTTTTAAGGCTGAATCATACTCCATTGTACGTATATACCACATTTTCTTTATCCATTTATCTGTTGATGGACATTTAGATTACTTCCACATTTTGGCTGTTGTGAATAATGCTGCTATCAACATGGGTGTGCAAATATCTCTTCGAGATCCTGTTTTCAGTTCTTTTGGTTATACCCAGAAGTGGGGTTGCTGGATCATATTGCCTGATAAAATTTTTAAAAATTAGTTGTAGTTAGTCTGCTACTTTCACAGAAATGTTATTTCAAAAGTCAAGCTTGAACAACCACTGGTCCAACTTCCTGCACAGTGACTGAGCAGCAGCTGCCCTGCTGACAGGACCTGGTCACTGCAGTCCCCACCATTCCGTGTTGTCTCCCCCGCCTTGGCTGCTGCATGTACTCTGTTGCTTGCCAGTTCCCACTTTACCTGAGTGGCCTTGCTGTTGCTTGTTCTGTTCTCACCTGTGCTCTAAGCCCCAACCACGTTATCCTTTCAGCAACGCATATACCAAGTCCTTTACCATCTCGTGACCTTGGCAGCAGCCGTGTTCTCCACCTGGAATGTTCTTGCTCTAGCCCTTTATGTGGCCAAAGTGTCCCCTCCTCACTGAGGCCTTCTCTCGGCTCCCCATCGAAGTCCCTCCATCCTGTTATTCTTGAGCCCAGCTCCCTGTTTGTTCCCTTCCGGGCACTTTGCATTTGGTAATCATTAATTTGTTTACTAGTGTAATGTCTGTTTCTATGAGGGCAAGGCTAGGCCTGCTGTGACCCCAGTGCTGAGAACACTGCCTGCCCCACTGTAGGTGTTCAGAAAACATTTGTGTGAGGTTCAGAGTGTTTCAGTAATGGGCTTCGGTCACACAGCTCCCCTCTAGCAGAATTTGCCTTTGGTCTGAATGACCTGGCATATATGTGGCTGATTCCCATCCTCTACTGCCTCTCTTATATTTTTTAAATTATTGTTATTTTTTGTTTGTTTTCACGGCAACATGACACTTCATGACACTAGACTATGATTTGTGCTGTTTGTAACATTTTCCTGTTGGAATTTGCCTATTACAGCCAGTATTTATTGAGTTCATTTCTGTGTTGAACATTGTGCTAAATAATTTCTATTATATTATTTCACTTAATTGTTAGAACCTCCTTTGTATTTTCAGAAATGTGGTAGTAATAGCAGGCGTAGGGTTTGTCTGCAAAGTTCAGGGTCCTCGACTTCCCATTAGGAGAAAATGTTTTCTGTCAGTTTTTCAAAGTTAACTTCTTCCATGAGGTCACAGTTTGTCAAAGCTGTAGAGAGGGAAGGTGGCCCCAAGGGCATCGGTGGGCCGATCAAGCACATAGCTCCTCCCTGTATGCGGTGGGAGAGCTGTCTTGCTCTGTTTTACTTACGTATTCAGCAAATGTTTGCAGGCACTGTGGACCCCTTGAAACCATATATTTTGAGTAAATAGGGTTTAACCAAATTCATGAACTAACCAAACTAAAACTGGCGACTGCCCTCCTCCTAGTGCGTCTCCTCCACACCCAGTGACACATCTGTCCCCCCTTTCCTCTGGCAGGGCCGGATCGTGGTGCCCCGAGGCTGCCGGGACTTTGGCTGGGATCCCTGCTTTCAGCCTGATGGATACGAGCAGACGTAAGGAGCCCCAGTTTCCTCTGGGGGTATGGGGTTGGGATAGCTGTGATCTGGGTTGGGTCAGGGCCCCGCCCAAGTGCAGGCACGCAGCTATGGGTGGGGGCAGCTCTGAGGGTGCCATTCCAGCCAAAGGCAGCTCTGCTGGGGTGGATGCAAGGAATCTGGGTGGCCCGGTTCACGGTGCGGGGGCAGCCGGGCGTAGCTGGGAGTCCTGGGCTCTCAGGCTCCAGCTCACCGCAGAGCAGCTGTGTGACTTCAGTGGCTTCCCTTCTCTGACCTTGGCTTGTCATGTAGAAACCTGACAGTTTTGTGGGATGGTCTTCTGACTCCCCCATCTAGTTTGGAAAAATGTTAACACTTTTGCAGCCTTTGGTGGGCACTACATTAAACCTCCAGGTGTCCTCAGGATTCCACATTATTCTCCCTACCCCCGCTTATTTACAAAGGATGCGTTGGCCATTATAGGAGTCAGGTTTTCCAGGCTTGAAGGGCCTGTGGGGAGTGTGGCTTGAGGCCTCACAATAGCCAGACGGGGCTGAGGACAACATGAAAGCGCACTAAGAATGCTCTTTGGTGACACAAATGTTCTATATGTGCACTGTCCAATCCAGTAGCCACTAGCCACATGTGGCTGTGGAGCAATTAAAATGTGGCTAGGGCCACTGAGGAACTGAGGTGATTTTTATTCAATTATAATTGATTTAACTTTAAATAACCACATATGGCTAGCGGCCACATATTGGACAGCACAGATCTGAAGCCCACAACTGCAGTGTGGGATTCTCACCTCACTGGAGTCCTGATGTGGAAGACGGGCCACTGGCCAGCTGTCCCACACTGCCCCCCCCAAACTCCCCCCCAGCACATTAGAGGAGACTGCTGTGTTTGTTCTGTCAGGCCCCACTGCTTCCTGTCAACAGATGACAAAGCTGATCAAACACGCAGCTCATCCCCCGTCCCCAGCTTCCCTTAACGATTTTTGTACACACTAGAGCAAGTTTAATATCCTTCCGCACTCATTAATACGGGTTCCTACCTACAGGGGAATTTAAAACCCTGTCCGATTTCTAAAGAATTAACTCTAGCCTCCAAGAGCTGGTGGCCCTGCTCTCCTTTCTTGGAGACTCCTTGAGCTTTGGGCTCTAGGAGGGGGTGGGGGGTACATACCCTCCCTGAATCTGGGCTCCCTTTTCTCTGTTGCCCCTTAGGTACGCAGAGATGCCCAAGGCTGAGAAGAACACCATCTCCCATCGTTTCCGGGCCCTGCTCGAGCTGCAAAAATACTTTGGCAGCCTGACTCCCCCTGGGGCCAGTGATGATGGCCAAGGGTCCGGGGAGGGCTAGCCTGAAACTTCCTCCATCAGGCTGGCACCCCTCCAAGTACTTCCTTCAGGGTCCCACTTCCTGGGGGTGTTGAGACAGCCTCACCAGCCGTATCTGGAGGAGCAGCTGGCTCTGCTCAGAGAAACTTTGGCCAAGGGACATCATTCTCTTGCCCTTGGGGATTCAGTGGTTTCTCCTACAGCCTCCAGGCCTGGGATCCTGAAAGGACCTTGGATGTTAGAACTGGTCTGGGTGGGATTGCGGGTTTGGGGAAGAACCACACAAACAGCGTTACATGTTTTTTAAATGCAGCAGATAAAAATTCTGGAAGGCACTGGCTTCCAAATAAACTGGATATGTCTGCTTCGAAACCGGCCCCGGGCAGGTGTCTGTCTGCTGAGTCCCCTTTGGCAGGAACAGGAAGCCTCTCAGGTGGGGGAGGAGGGCTGGGGCGGGACATGGGCAGCGCTGTGGTGAGGGTGTTTGCGTGCCCTTGCTAGCTGGAATATTACATCCTCTTTCCTTTATTCTTCAAGTGTCAGGTCGTGGGCTGACCTTTTCCATGCCAGATCTGTGCTGTCCACCCAGCCAGCGAGTGACGCCACTGCCCAGCTGGCCTCCATGATGTTCGCTGGGTTGGGGGGCGGGCAGTGTGTGATGTTGAGCGCTTTGGCTTTATTCCAGTATACGTGAGAGCAGCTACAATGTTGGCTTCTGATTATAATGCCAAGTTCCTTTTTTTTTTTTTAAAGATTGGCACCTGAGTTAACAGCTGTTGCCAATCTTTTTTTTTTTCTCCTTCTTCTCCCCAAAGCCCCCCAGTACATAGTTGTATATTCTAGTTGTGAGTGCCTCTGGTTGTGCCATTTGGGATGCCACCTCAGCGTGGCCTGACAGGCGGTGCCAGGGATCCGAACCATGGAAACCCTGGGCCGCTGAAGTGCAGCGTGCGAACTCAACCACTCAGCCACGGGGCCGGCCCCCCAAGTTCATTTTTATGATAGAGGGGATAGAGTCCTTGACCTCAGTTGGGTTGTCATGCTATGGTTCAGCCTGGGGCCTCCCAGCCCCTCAGGAGGCCCAGCTCAGCTGCCCCAGACCCTCACTATGCCCTGGTGAAGCTGTTCCCTGGGAGGGACTTTGGGGACCCGGGGCAGCTCCCTTGCCTTTCCTGCCAGTGTTTCTCTGGTAATTAGACGGTGCCCAACCCTGAGGACATTCGGAAAAGCCTGTTGTGCACAGCAGGTTGAGGGTGGGGTGGGGGCGTCCTCAGTGCTGATGCGTCACTCCCAGGCTGCTGCACTCACACGCAGCTCTGGAGAACATCCCCTCCAGCCACTGCTCCTTTGTCCTGGCAACATGGCTCAGGGCCTGGGTTTGACTGTTGTTTCCTCCCCTAAACTGCGTCAGAGCGCGTGGGTGAGGACAGAACTTCATTCCTTTGCCCCTCTCTTGCCTGCGAGGCCCAGCTGGGTTGTTTCCCCAGGAAATGCCGGTGGCCGAGCGCAGCCACCTCTGAGTTGTCTCCTTGGTGGTGGGTGATGTCTGGCTGGGGATCAGACGTGGGGTGCTGGGGGCCTGCCTGCTGCTTGCCTGTTGATTCTGGATACGCTGCCACCTGCAGGGAACACTCAGGCTACTGGGAAGGGGGCCCCAAAGAAGGACCGCATGCCACAAGGGCGGGGTGGGTCCATGGGGCTTGGGGCAGGGCATTCCTCCGTTTGCTGCTTGGCTCCTTCGCTAGAGTGCTATCCTGGGCCCACAGTACACTTCCTGTCTCCCTTCTTAAACTTTTAGCTGCCCATCCCCACAAACAGCACAGAATGTACCCAACTCTGCCTGCCCAGGAGAACTGCTCGGGGGAAGGGTGAGGTGTCTTCATTGCGCCCCCGTCTCCACTGCCCCCATCAGTGCACGAGGGCTCCCATATCGCCACTCTGCCGTCCAGCCAGCATTGGTAGACTGAGTTTTGCCAGTCTGCAAAATGGAAGGTGCCGTCTCACTGCAGGGTTGCATTTCTCAGGTAACCAAGGGGTTTGAGTATCTCCTGTCATTCCTGCTATTGTTTTTGGCTCCCTCTCCCGCCTCTTCTCAGCCTTTGCCTCTTTTCTATTGGAGTCACTGTCTCTTTGTTAATCTGCAGTAATTCTTTGTGTATCAAGATATTAGTTCCTTTTTGGTTTGAGATGTAGCAGATATCTTCTCTCATCTGCTCCCTTAGTCTGTGGTGTATTTGTCAAGCCAAAGTCCTGTAAGGGGATATGATGGGGTGTCTGTGAGCTAGGTACTCCGTCTCCCAAGGCTGCTGCTCCCTGGTACACATGGGTGCTCCCCTGAGCCCCAGATCTCTATTCCCTGCTGCCACTGTCATGGAGCCTGGCCAACTACCAAATGACCAAGCCAGAAACATGCCACCTCCATGCCATCAAACCAATCCCAATGTCCTGCCATCTGGATTCTTCCACTCCCCTCCATCCCCACTGTCACCAGCCTGGTGCATGGTGCAGCCCCTGCCCCACCCCAAGCCCACTACATATAAAATCTAGGATTCACCCAACAGACAGGATAGTTCAAAACTGCTGCTCTGGGGCTGGCCCTGTGGCCGAGTGGTTAAGTTCGCGCGCTCCGCTGCAGGCGGCCCAGGGTTTCGTTGGTTCGAATCCTGGGCGTGGACATGGCACTGCTCATCAAACCACGCTGAGGCAGCGTCCCACATGCCACAACTAGAAGGACCCACAACGAAGAATATACAACTATGTACCGCGGGGCTTTGGGGAGAAAAAGGAAAAAAAAAAAAATGCTGCTCTGACCTACATGCGCCTGAATCTGTCCGGCTGCTCTGTAGTTGCCTCAGAGTCAAGGCCCGTCACTGTCAGCCCTGTTGATCTCTTCACCAGCCGTGGCTCTTCCCTGGCCCCAAGTCCTCTCAGGACCCTTGCACATGCTGTTCCCAGTGCACTTCCCCTGCAGGTTCCTGGCAGCATGGCAGTGCAGAGGCCTCCTGGGGCTTCCACGTTTCCCTGTTGGGCCAACGTTCACTGTATGGGGTTGGAAGTGACAGCCCACAGGTGGCACGCAACAAAAATTGGTCCCTTTCCACTTCCCCTAGGAGGGTCTCCCCCTCTCCAGGGCCCTCAGGTGGCCTTCAGAAGCTAGGGTTGGGCGGGGCAGCAGGGATGGAGGCGGCACATAGAAGCATAGAAACAGGAGCTTTATTCTCTAATGTGCATACACCGAGTTCCTTACACAATCAAGGAAATGGCTTCTCTTTCAGGCATCTGACTCTTTTATCAAAAGAAAATCCGTCCTGCTTAGTCCCACCCTGGGCAGAAGCTGCCCTGAGCAGTGTTCTTGACCCAAAGCAAAAGGCTAAAGGGAGAGAGGTGGGCACACACCACAGAACCCCCACAATTCCCAGACCCCCTAGCCTGTTGGGCCAGCTGTGAGGGGGTGCAGCACAGAGCAACACCCCAAAAGACACCCACACCTCCCCATCCACAGCCACAGAGCCAGCTGGGAGGACCTAGGGGCAAAGGGTGAACAGGGTGTGGCCAGGGCCTGCCAGTCAGGGCCTCAGTGCTCTGCGTCCATGGCATCCAAGTATTTGGCTTCAATGATTCGGGGCAGCAGGTTGTAGCTGCAAGGGAGGGGGAACACGAGGAAGACAAGCGTCGGGTCAGAGAGAAGGCAGAGGACACCCACCCCACCCCAGCCCACCCACTCTCCCACCTAGCCGGGCCCCTCCTGCCCGCTGTCCGCCCTCCCGTACCGGATGGGGATCATGGCAATCATGATGAGGGGAAAGATCATCTTCATGTAGGGCAGGGTGCTCATGCCAAAGGCACAGAGCAGCAGCAGCTGCAGGACCTGCAGGCCTGTGAAGTAGTGGATCTTCCGCTGGGGCACCCTCCGGATGTAGTGGGTGGGTGGGTACGAGGTCTGTGGGCGGCAGGGACCAGGTGTGGGCAGATCTGGAGCCATATCCCCCACCCACACCCCTTGCCGTCGGGGCCTCACCTGGTCCTTGAGCAGCAGGGCCATGCGCTCGAAGAGCTGGTTGCCGTCAATGGAGGTGAGCGCGATATAGAGGAAGAGCCCGTAGAGCACAGGCTTGGGGATCCACTGCAGCGGGAAAGGCAGCAGCAGGAGGGAGAAGCCCACCAGGACGCTGGCGCCGAGGGTGGTCAGCCGTGTCTCCTTCACATTCACAATCCTGCGTGGGCCCAGAGCACGATCACCTCTGGCCCTGGTCCATGGGGCCACGTCCCACCTCAGGTCACACATGGTTCCTGGGTTAGGTTACTTCTGGGCCCTTGTCCCCTGAGCCACACCCCTCCCTAGGTCACATGTGGCCCGGGGCTACCCCCACCTCAGGGTCCACATGACTCTTGCCTCAGGGGCTACGCGGACACTCACGTCTCATAAATGTGCCCATTCTCCACACGCTCTTCCACCAAAGCCAGTGCCCGCACATGCAACGGGGAGTGGGGGTAGGCAGCGTGGATCCAGGGCATCCCAAACAGAGACAGCCCAGTGTTGATGATGGCGACCAGCAGGAGGTCCCAGTGGTAGGCAGTGCCCTTCACCAGCCTGCAGCAGACAGGGGCACATGTGGACGGAGCCCCACTGTCCCCTTGGAGGTTTAGCACAAACTCACCCCTCCCCACCCAGCCCTGCAAACCTGTTCTCTGGTGCATTAGCCAAGGCAGCCACTAGGTTCTGCTCGATGAAGAAGAGCATGGACAGCAGGAAGCCGAGGCCCATAGCGCTGCCGATGGCCCTGAGGGACAGCGAGTGCATCTCGGCTATCTCAAACAGGCTCTCGCTGGGGTTGTAGCGGAACTTGCTCACTGCAGCAGAGTACAGGCCCCTGTCAAGCCTGCAGCTCCTCAGGAGCAACCCCACCCATCCCCAGCCCGGTCCCAACTCACTCTTAATTTCTCGGAAGCCATAGGAGCAGATGAGGGAGAAGGTGAGCACTGAGATGGGCAGGGCACAGTCTGACAGGATCTCACGCATGCAGGGGTGCAGGTAGGGGCTGGGGATGCAGGCAGGTGTATCAGTGTGGCCTGGGGACATGCCCCCTTCCCCTCACCCCTAGGCCCCCCTTACCTCTTCTTGAACTGGTAGAGGGTGTAGCTCAGCCAGAGCGTGCCCAGCATGATAAGGAGGCTGAGCACGGCGGTCTCCCGGCTTGGGTGCTCGGTAGCACGGGTGTCCACAGAGGTCAGCTCTGGCGGGCTGGACAGGAGGCTGGTGTTGAGGGCAGTGTGGAGGCTGCTGTTGACACCTAGCAGGCTCACCAAGGAAGGGCTATCTGCGTAGTAGTTCCCAAGGTTGTGGCCATTGTAGTACTTCTGGAAGACTATGGATACAGGCCAACAGGCCTCAGCCATCTGGGCTCTGGGGCCCAGCTTCCCACTGGATGTGGGGTGGAGGGGCCCTGAGGGGAGAAGGGGCTTCTAGGGGGAGGAGTGGGGGGGCGTAGCAGGGAGCTGGCTTTCTCTGTCAGCCAGGACCCTATCAACCTGCCCGTCCAACTACCAACCCCACACCCTGCCATTGTCCCTCTGCTCCATCTCTGACAGCACATCACACCTGGCCCATTGCCTCTGATCCTGCCTGGGGCAGTCCTGTCACTGTCCAGCACATGGGGCTGCTGCTGTCTGGTGGTTACAGCTCCCCAGAGTACTGTGGACCATGGCAGCAACCTTAGCTTGTATGCTTCTTTGCTGCCCAGCCACAGCCTGTAGCCCCTATCTCAACTCAGGTCTCCCTGCCTCAGGTGCACTCACTTTTGACCATGCCCTTGACAGCATCCAGCACGAATGTGATGGAAATGAACAAGGCAATGATCTCCTCCGTCGACCTGCCAGGGGGGTGATATGCCTCATAAGATGGGGGTGAGTTGTGTGGCAGGGGAGGCTTCCCTGAGCCTCGGCACGGCCACCTGCCTCCTCCTGCCACAAAGAAGACCAGGGTCCCAGGCTTTCCCCGTGAGGCAGTGATACGGTAGGGGCACCCCATCCACTCTAGGGCTACAGGGCCTCATAGGCTGGCATGCAGGCTGACCCAGATCCCTGGCCTTGGTCTCCCTCCTGCTTGAGGGTCCCAGCAGCTCAGGGAAGGCCCTGTCACCTCTTGAAGAGACTCATGACCAGGCTAAGGTTGAAGAGAGCATAAAGCGCAAGGAAGAAACTGTTCCACAGGCCCGTCCACGCATAGAAGGTGTTGAAGTCCAGATCGTAGTCGTCACAGATGCCACGAATCACTGCAGGCAGCAGGACAGGGGTGGGCAGTCAGGGCTGAACTGGGGCCAGGGACCTCAGGAACCATCTCCCCACCGCAGCCCCCACTGCACCGTGGATGTAGAGGGCCAGGGGCGCGGTTGTCAGCAGCACTACCAGCGGCTGCCCGGAGAAGAGCGCGTACAAGAGGCCTCCAATGCTCTGCCCGGCCACCGTCTTCTGCACATCTGAGGAAGTGGGGAGGTCAGATGGACATGGAAGTCCGGGGCCCCGCCCAGCACACCCCCATCAGCCTCCAGGCCCTCACCAATGGCCCCATTTGTGTTCTCATCATTGAGGGACCCAAAAGCGATCGTAGGCAGAAGGCAGGCGAAGTAGAGGAACAGGGTGGTGGTGATGTATTTGCCCACAGCCTTGTTTTTCCCAATAATGCCTAGGAATGGAGGACGGGAGAGAGGGTATGCTGGGGATACAGGACAGGCACATGTGTTGTCCTGAGGTCTGAGCCACAGGCTGAGCTCTAGCGGGGCCACGGGGCCACTTACCATCAGTGAAGTCGAGGGGGTACATGGGGAACCTGCGGGCTATGTCCTCCCAGATGCCCTTCCCCACAGGGAGAAAGTCCTTGTGCTGTGGGGGCTGGGGAAGAGGAGAGAGTACCTGTTAGTGTTGCAGCCCGTGCCCCTCGCCACCCACCCAGGCCCACCTGGCCCCTGTACCTGCAAGGCTCTGTGGGTGCAGATGGAGCTCACGTGGTAACCCCTTGTGCTGGCAGTAGGACACTGGCTCACCATGGTGAGCAGCTGTCTCTGATGTACCAGGGCCTCCTTGAATTCTTCCTCCGTGCGGGTCTTCAGGAGCTTCTGGCGGAAGGTGATGTCCAAGAACATGGTGGCGAACGTGCGCCCCACCTCTGTCGCCGTCTTGGTGCTTTTCTGGGGGTGCAGGATGGGAGAATCATGTAGTGCAGAGGGCACCGTGCCCCACCCTTGCTGTGCATGGATGTCCCGAGCACACGCAGGCGCTCTGTCTGTGGCTGGTAGCGGGTTTTGTTTCCCAAAGTTCCAGCATTAGTGGACCCTGCCACAATTCCACCAACTCAGCACATCTCTACAACTGCCATCAATCTAGTTTTTTTCTTAGAAACTCAGGCATTAGTCTTGTCCTAAGGAATACAAATCTGTGTAATTGTGGATAAGGAAATCACATTGATGGAGAAAAACGTTTATCCAGCTACATTTCACCTGCTGGTTTATCTGATTTTCAGAGGGGTTCCAGGCCCCTTGGGGCTTCTCCCTCTCGCCTGGCCAAGGTCAACCGTGTCCATGAACTCAGTGTCCAGCCTCCATCATGGCAAGCTGTCTGACCTCCCCAACCTAGGTCCCCTGGGAGCAGTGTCGGCCCTTTTGTGCTGCCCTAAGCAATAGTCCCGGGGCCGTACCACACACACTATGCTGTTCTGTTAGGTTTAGAACAGGCTCCTTCTCCCCCAGAGGAGCCAGCTGTCAGGCTGGTTGGTCTGTCCCAACACACCAGTCTAGCCACTCAGGCCTCGGGATACTGCTCCCCTTCCACCGTTCTGGCCACCTTGCCAGCTGTCACTCCCTCTGACCACGAGCTGCCCACTGCCCTAAATGCCCTGCCTCTCTTACCGGCCCTGTAACATTCAGGGAGGCTCACAGCATGTCTACAAAATCCCTGGGAAGGACATTCCTTCAGCACCCCTTTGCCTAGAGAAAGCCCGGGCAGGGGACCATGCCAAGCCATGAGTCTGTGCCAGAGGCAGGGGCAGAACCATCAAGAAGCTAATGGAAGCTTAAGTGTTAAGGCCCTTCCCAGGCCTGGAGAGGGGCCCTAGCCATTTTCTATTCATGATTTTTAAATCCATTTCCTTAAAAGAAGACTCTCCAAATTGTATCAGCTTCAGCCCCCACAAAAGTAAGATGCCCCTGACCAGGCGGTGTATGACCCAGGAAGGAGTGGGGATCCTTGGCCAGCAAATCATAGTCAGCCAACTAGAAGAAGCATTAGGGTCAGGGCAGGCCAAAGAAGGGTCCCTATGTCTGAGTAATAATAATTTTTAAAGGATCTCTTTTCAGTTGGGAAGGAAATACAACCTTCTGGTCAACTTCTGGGGAAATTAGGGCTTGATAAGCACCTAACAAGGATGCTTCAGATAAAGCATCCAGTAGGGCAGAGAAGAAAGGACAGGGTGAGGATGAGGACTTCAGAGGCCAGGACTATGGGGTCCTCCAGCACATGGAAGACATGCCCCCAAGAAGAGGGCAGGGTAACCTGGAACCCTCCTCCCCAGGAAATGGAGCCACCCCAGGACCCCTCCTCACCATCTTGGGTGGGGCCAGCACCAGGATGACGAACCGCACCTCACAGGAATTCTCCCCCCAGTTCTGCGGGCGAACCAGGCGGCTAATGCACACGTGCCGCTTCAGTAGGGCCTTGGAGGTACAGCTGGCAGGGACAGGGAAGGGCACACAGCACACAGTTGCCACCATTGGGAGCTGGGGCTCCCCGCACCCAGAGCCCCCAACTTTGACCCCCCATGACCTCCGTTAGGAAGAAAAAAGACCAAATGGGATGGAGTGCTCCCACCCTCTCCCCTCAAACTGGGTGGGCCAGCCTCTGCAGGGACACGGGATGCCTAGCTCCAGTGTGACACATGGGGAGGCCAAATGTGGTGGCCTGGCAACTCACATGATGCAGAGCCATGACTGCTGGTATTGCACCCCTGTGACCGTGGCAGTGACCCCTTGGATGGTATCCGACAGCACATGGACTAAAAACAGGGTGCAGGGGAACAGGAAGGTCGGCCAACCCCCCTCCATGACCTCCCCACCCAGACAAGGAGACGGGCCTTACCCTTCCCCTCCGTGGGGGCCCCGGCATCAGTGAAGAGCATGGCCATGAGCAGGTCCAAGTTGCAGTCAGGCTCAGTATTGTGGGGGTCATGGGCTAAACGGCACAGCATGGCCCGCAGCACGTCGTCCAGTGAGGTGGCCGTCTCGTTCAGGATGATGCTGGCCCGTGCCAGGAAGCCGTCTAGGTCCCGGTGCGCGCGGATCTCTTCCTCAAAGTTCTTTAACTTCAGGTACTATGGGGACCCCAAGCACAGAACCACACAGGCCCAGGAGTGAGACGCACTTCCCTGCCCGGGCCCCTCCTCTGTGGTGGTCTCGGACTGCCCCTGCCCACTAGGATCAACACCCCATTCCGGGAGGGACAACCCAGCATGGCTGGCCCCAGCAGCCAGGCCTCTGGCTAGTGTGAGAGGGGAGCAGCGTGAGCTATCTCAGGGAAGCAGCCACCTCCACCCTGTCTAGTGGCCCAGGACCAAATGTCTCCTGTCCTGCAGATAAGCCACTCACCTTGCGGGAGGTGTGTAGAAGTCCACAGCCACCAGGTGACTCACTCTCGGCTAGAGAAAAGCGGGAGGGCTCAGGGTGCCTTACCTCTTCAGGTCTCTCTTGGTGGATGGGGGCCATTCCTGGCCAGTCCCCAGTCCCCTGCCCTCCCCGCAGCCTGTCCCTGCTACAACCCCCATACCAGCCTGGGTGGGCTGCACCTCGAGGTTGACGTTGACAAAAAAACGGATGCTCTCGCCAGACACGATGGAGGAGTTGACCGTGTCGAAGGCCTCGTCCCCCAGGCTCTCCTCACGGGTTTCAGAGGCATCATCAGTGTCACACTTGAGGTAGCCTGGAGACCCAACCACCACCGAGAGAGACCCCCCAAGGGGGCTTGGTCGTCAGTGCCACACACTGGAGGGAGGGACACCAAGCCCAAGGAGCAGGGGCCCCTGGGCTGTTCCAGGCAGCACCCTCTAGGTGAGTGGTGAGGGAGGCTCCTAGGCCAGCAAGAAGCCTCAGGCCGAGGGAGGCAGAATATCTAGTCCTGGCCCAGCACCACTCAGAGGACGGCAGCTGGCTCGCAGCCCCCACCCGACAACTTTCTCCAGCATTCTTCAGCTGCAGGGACCAGGGCCCTGCACTGTTCTGACCCACGCATATCCTTCAGCTAGAGGATAATATATTTATTCCACAAACTTTGGGCCAGGCATGTGGTACAACGACATGGTTAAGGTGCCTGGCCCCTGCCCTCGCAGAACCTCCAAGTTATAAGACCCAGACCTTCCTGGCTCCCCAGATGGGACCCAAGGGAAGCCAGAGCCACTGCAATATCCGGACCTGCACATCTCCTTGCCTCATTGGCACAGGGTCTGAGAGCTCCTCGTCATGGGGAGGGTGTGTGGGGCGAAGTATCACGGCTGAGAGACCTGGTCCAGACATCAGACAAGGCCCAGGAAGCAAGAGAACCAGGAAAATACACCCAGGGACTGACAGGGGATGGGACCCCCAGAACGAGGCCTCATCTTGGGCTTCCAGCCACGGAGGGGTATGTCGTGGCGCCTTGGGACTCCCGTCATGGAGACTTGGGACTCCCAGAGCACAGACCCTGCTGTCCCTTTCTCTTGGTCTGCCTCTCAGTTCCTATAACTGCCCCACAGCACAGGCCCCACTCCTACAGGAAGGCTTCCTGGTAACATGCGTATGTTCCAATCTTCCCTGATTCCTGGCGGGGCTTCCTACAGCCTCAGGAATCCTAGTCTGAGCCAACACTGCTACCCCTGGCCCCTTGGGCCCTGCCCCACTCCCCACCTCGATCTCTCACTCCTCTGGTCAGTTGGCCAGCACCACAGGCATGCCAGCTCCTGTCCTCTGAGCCAAGGGCTTCCCTCCTGGAGGGCCTTCTTCAGGGCTTGATGGACCCCTCCTCCTCTGGCAAGTCTTCCTAGGGACCTGCCTCACTCTTGGCCCAGCCAGCACTTCTTCCTGACTGTCCTATGGGTCCCCTATGGCTTGCCACTTGTGGGTGCTCCCAGGAAAGAGGCCCTTGTAGGCCAGACCCCACCAATGCCTGACAAACACCTGTGCAGGGACAGGGAAGGGTCAGCAGCACGCCTACACCTGCCAGGCAGTGACTCACCCTGACTCACTTCCACTCCCGCCCGCTGGTTTCCTCTGCACATCCCAGGCCAGTGTCCTGTGCTCAGCCTGGGCTCTTTCTAGGCAGGAGGCACTAGGCTTCCCCCATCAAGGTGCCCATGGACTAGTGACCCCTGCCCCAGGTCTGCACTGCAACCAAAGCCCTGGAAGAGCTATTAGGTCAAGAGATGTCCTTCTCACTTTTGTCACGGAGCTCACATCCATGAAAAACTCCTTCCTCCCCATTCTAGGCCTGCTTTGCTTAGACTACCTGGTTCCCCCAGCCCCAACCTGCCCCAGCCTCCCCTCTGTCACCCCCACCAGCATCCACTGTTCTCCAGTGCTGCCCTCACCCTGTCCCCTTCTCCTCTACCCTGGGCTCTACGTAGGACCTGCCCAGCTGACACTACCAAGCCCCTGCAAGGCTCCTGGGATGCCATGTCCCCATTTCCATCCTATAGCCCAGCCACAAACCTAATCTGCCTGTCAGCATCCTGGAACACACAGTCTCCATGCCCTGGGGTCCCTGGGTAAGAGCACATCACCACTCTGTCCAAGTACTGTCCCACTAAACACCCCTCGGATGGTCAGGCCAGCTCCTGGTCTGGGCAGAGGAGAGGCAGCATGGAGCCAGCCCAGGGACATGTGGAGGGGCAAGCTAGACTGGGGCCAGCAGGCAAAGCTGATGCACAGAGAGGTTACATTTCTTTAGAGGGACAATGGCAGCCCCTCCCTCACAGAACTGGGCAGGGACTCAGGGATGTGGGTATCCACAACACTTGGCCTAGGCTGCTAAGATAAGCAGGGCGTTGTAATAGTGAACCATGGGAAATCACCAGATGGTCCACATAGGCCAGGAGAGGGAGCAACCTGCCCTCCCAGGACCAGAGAACCACTAGAGACCCGCCAGTGTCCAGAGCAGTGTCAGCTGCCCCTCTGATCACATCACAGCCTCCCGGAGGGGAGGATTCAAAAGCACCCCAGCACCAGCAGAGGACGACAGACAGGTGGCCAATGCTGTGGCTCCCCAGGTGGATGGACTGGGTCCCCTAGAGACTTCTGACCAAGAAGCTTTCTACAGACACACACCCACACCTGAAAGGCACTCACCTGCATCCTCAAGGTATCCATTCTGAGACATGCCGGAAGAGCCTTCTGCAAGGGAAGCCAAAGAACTGTCACCAGCTCCATGGACCAGCCCTGGAGAGTCTCCCGTGTCCATCTGCGTCCCACTCCACACCAACCCTGCTGACTCCTTCTTACCCTTTTCAGGGACCCAACCAGGTCAACCTGGGAGAAAAAGGAGCAGGGAACAGTACTAGGGAGGGGCCCGTTGAGGAGTCGGAGGAAGCCAAGCCTGTTTTCTTCAGCCTGTCAGATAGGGGCTGCCCAGGCAGGAGAGGGCGCAGGAGGGGAGGCGTTCTCAGCATGTTTTCTCCCGGAGTTATTAACAGTACCCGGTGAAGTACTGAAGGATTGATTCGGTGGCTGTAGAATTCCGCACCGGCCGCCAGTGCTGGAGGGAAGGGGCCGTCCCTCCACCCTCCCTGTAGTAGCCCGCGGCTTCCGTCTCTCGCTGCTCAGCTGCCAAGCCCAGCACCTGGGCTGGGGCCCTCTTCCAGGAGGAACATCGTGCCTTTCACTCTCCCGTAGGTCCCTGGGGCCACCAACACCCATCACACGTGCAGTCGCCCCCAGCCTCACGCCCCCGGGGTTACCGGGGGAGGACCCGGCAACGGCCTCCTCCGTTGGGCGCCACCCTGTGCCACCCACGTCCCAGGCCTCTTAGGAGGCGGAGCCGTTGGTCCTCAAGGGAGATGCGGGGGGAGGGGGGCGCTGTGCGCGCTCCCCGCGCCGGGCCCCGGATAGTCCGGCTGTTTGTGTCGCACTGTGCCCGGAAGGAAGCGACAGGAGGTGCCGGTGCACGAGAGGAAAGCGCCTCCAGACTCGGGACCCTGCGGGTCGGGGGCAGGATGCGGACGGACGGACGCGCGAGGCGGGAGCCTGGGCTGCATCCAGGAGGGGGGGGGGGGGGGGGTAGGCAGTAAAGCTAGTATCCGAGGCCCGCAGGGATGGACAGAGGACGAGGGAGACGACGGTCTGAAAAGAATGGGCATGGTGCACACCCTAGTCTCATCCCGCGCGCCCCACGTGCAAGTAAATAGTCGTACAAACCCAGGGCTGGCCCTCAGGTGTCAGAGCCAGGGGGGAGAGACTGCTGTGGCCGCGCAGGGGACAGTCTGAGGTCCGGGGACCCCTAAGAGTGGGAGGCTTCCTCGCAGCGCCAGGGGCGGGAAGGTGTCCGGGCAGAACGCAAAGCGGGGCTTTCCGAGGCGGCAGCGTGTCCGGCTCTGCAGAGCCCAGCGCGGGGTGTTGGGGACCCCACAGCTCCGCCTCGCCCAATTCCAAGCCCCTACTCCTCCACCGGCTACCTCAATGGCTCAAAAATTGTTAAGGATTTAAAGATGGCTATAGCCGAGCATTGATCAAGCGCGCAGTACCCACAAAGGCGTCCCTGGGCCTCCCTCCACCGACTGCGTACCCACCCGGACTCCCACTTGCTAGCGGCCAAACTCACCCCCGGGTTCCCCCACCCGCGCCCGCCGGGAAGCCCCCACGACCCTCTCGGCCACCATGCCGGCGGGCCTTGAAGGTCTGCGGCATCTGCGTTCTTCCCCGTGCCCCGACGGCTCCGCGTCCCCTCCTAGCACGCCTTTGCCTCGGAGACCGGACGGCCTTCCCGCCGCGCCCCCGCCCCGCCCGCGGCCTCAGGCACCCACCGCACGGCTGGAGATGGAACATGCGCCTGGTGGCCGCGGCCATAGCCCCGGCGACGGGCTGCCGGACGGCTGCACACACGCGCGCACGCCTGGGCTCCTCACCCGGTGCTTCGGGACCTCAAGCTTGGAGTCTCCGGCGGGCCAGCGGCGGGAGCCGGCGACACACCCCCGCGCCGCGCCTGGGTCCTAATGCCGCTCATACGCCCCGCCCCGGCACGAGGGTGGCCGAGGGCAGGGTCCCGTCTGCCCGCCCCGCGCCCTTACCCGCGCTCCCGTCAACCCCGGGCGGGCTGCTCCTAGGAACCAGCAGCGACTTAGCCAGAACGTGTAGACTGGGCTCCTTCGGGCCTGCGCGCCCGCCCAGGCGTCGCCGGGTTAGGTACTGGGTGGGGCTGGGAAGTTTCTGGGAAGAAGCTCGATGGGGCCGGGGACCCAGGGAGTTGTGAAGCTGCGGCGGGTCGCAGGAAGGTTTCCCCGGCGGCGGCTTTATGCGTGCGTGCAGTGGGCGCCCGCCCCGTCCTCTCGGCAAGGGGCCTACGCAGGCCAAGCCCGCCGGCTGCCCCGCCCCCTCCATTCATCCTGATGCTCCGGCCTCCTCCTCCTCCTCCAGGAAGCGCGCCCCGACTAACTAGACGGGCTCGCGCGCATTCCCCGGGCTACGCCCTGGCCCGCGGAGCCAGCCGCCCTCCCGGTCGGCGGCGTCGGGTTTGCTCGCAGGGCGCCTGCCGGTTTCTCCCCTGGCCTCTTCGCGCCCTCGGCCTTCTCTTGGGTCAAGGTCTTGGCTCATGGCTTCTTTCCTTCCCAAGATGGCCCCGCCGCCGGGTTTTCCTTCCCGGAACGCAGGAGCCCGGCTCCGGGACGCGCCTTCTCTGGCGCCTCATCTGCGAGGAGACAGAGAGGCGGGAAAGGCGGCCGGCGGGGGACAGTGGTGGGTGCGCGCGCCGGCAGGCGGGCGCGTGCGGCGGTGAACTCCTGCCTTGACCCTCGGTGGCTGTTCAGCAAATAATTCCACAACCCTCGGGCCCCGGATTGACCCAGGAACTCTCCCCCAACAAAGTGTTAATCACCTATCCCCTCCACACTCTGGCTCCCAGCGGGAGGACTAGCAGCGATTCTCCCCGCTCATCTCCGGCTGGGATGGAGTCCTTGGCCACTGTCCCCCAGGCATGGGAGAGGGCGGGCGGGGCAGAGGGTGAGCCCACCTCTGCGGAGGGACTGCCCTGCAGCCGCCAAGGGCTCCGGGTGCGTTGGGGGAGCTCAATGCACAAACTAGGTGAGCGAGGCTGACCCGGTTTTCCCTCTCAGCAAGATAAGAGCACATTAGGAGCGAAGCCATGGGGGCGCCCCTCTTGGCAAATGAAGGGCCTGGGCATGGGGACAGCCTGAGCACCCTGCTCCTTACTACAGGAGACGCTGTGAGAGATACCTACGGGACTTGGGACTTGGACGACTAACTTGGGGCTGGCCTCATGCTTCTTTGGCCGGGTTGAGCAGGGCCTGGGAGGAGAGACACGGGGTCATCCTGGGCAACCCCTCCACTCCGCCCTTGGGACTTTCTCTAGACGCCCTCTAGCTGGACCGCCCAGCCCACAGCACAGATTCCCAGAGTCAAGGGGGTGAGGGAGGGAGGTTGATGAGGGACTGAAGAACAGACAGGCTGATGGCCCAGGGAGCCAGGCAGGATTGGGGGAGGGGGGATGCAGGGGCTGGACCCCTGACAAGTCACTCATTTTGCCCCAGCCCCTCCCAACTGGGAATGTCTAGGCTTCTGCATCTGCCTTCTCCAGTCAACAGTAGCTCCCAAATACCTGGAGCTTCCAACCCACGCGTACCAGGATGTCCCTGGGGATTGAGGGGCAGCCTCCCATTCCTCTTACTGCAGCCTCCTCCCTCATCTGAGGACCTCACTTAGCTCACTGAGGAAACAGGAGCCTGCAGCCAAGGCCTCCCCCCTAGTGGTCTATGGACCTGACTCTCAGAGGAACTGATGCTGACCCCTTCCGGGCTGCAGCCTTATGCGCTGCCTCTGCGGGTTCTGTTCCCCTGGAGAGAGCCCCTGACCCTCACACCCCTACTGCAATGTGAACAGCCATTTCCCTTAGTCCTCCCACCCTCCACCTGCCCTCTGTGGATCAGAGGCTGATGGCAAATACAGGTGCCCCAGGTTGCCCCACCTGTGCCCCACCGAGTCCTTACACAGGCAGACGGTTTAGGGACCCAGACACAGGCACACACATTCCCTCACTTGAGGTCTCAGACTTTATTGGACTGTGGACACAACCATGAGCGCTGGGTTCTACAAGGCACTTGACGGCTTTCCAAAGTACTTTGAACTCAGTTTTCCCCGCATGCCACTTATGCCTGTAGACTTTAGAATCTGGAGTGAGAAATAACTCTATACTATCTTATTAAAAAACAAAAAAGCTAAACCCTCCCTTGAATTCCCCCCTCCAGGTACTACTCAATTACTCAGGTGCACTTCTGAGCAAATTTCTCCAAAGAGTTATCTCTGTTCCTGTCTCCACACCCTCTCCCTGCTTCTCTCCCATCCACTCATACCCATCTTTTGTCCCCATCACTCCAATGACACTGCTCTGGCTGCCTCTGCTCTCTTCCCAGCCCCTACGGCCTCAGCAGCACCCACGTCCTCCTCTGACATCGCTCTCAGTGTCAGCCAGCCCAGGATCTTCCCCTGGATCGATGGCTCTCTACCAGCCGCAGCTGACTGTCAGGTTTCACGACTCCTGTCACTGAGCTCCTGACTTCAACATGCCACAGCCTACTTACCTCTCTCCCCCAAACCTGGAGGGCTCATAGGCAATTCAAATGAAATTCAGGCAAAATAGAGTTGAGTCCACCATCTGCCCAGCTGCTCTGGACCGGGGAGTCACCCCGACTCATCTGCATCTGATCCATCAGCAAATTTTGTTGAGTTTACCTTCAAAATAGGGCACAGTTCTGCCCACTTGTGCATCCAGCCTGGCCCATCATCTGGCCTTCTGACTTGGCCCCACCCCCATCCATTCTCTACATTCAATGGCTTCTCTTTTTTTTTTTTTTTTTTTGAGGAAGATTAGCCCTGAGCTAACCTACTGCCAATCCTCCTCTTTTTGCTGAGGAAGACTGGCCCTGAGCTAACATCCATGCCCATCTTCCTCTACTTTATATGTGGGACGCCTACCACAGCATGGCTTGCCAAGCGGTGCCATGTCCGCACCCAGGATCCGAACGGCGAACCTTAGACACCGAACATGCGAACTTAACTGCTGTGCCACCGGGCTGGCCCCTCAATGGCTTCTCATGGGATTTAGGAAAAAAACACCAAAAAACAAAACCCAAAGCAGACTCCCTGCTGTGGCCTAGGTGAGTAGGGGTGTGGGGTGGGAGGTGCCGTACAACCTGGCCCCTGCCTATTTCTCACCTCGTCCTATCCTGCCTGCTCCTAGGGGAGTGCTGCTCCAGCCAGGGTGGCTCCCAGCTGTTCCTCCAGCACAACCAGCCCCCACCTGCCTCCAGGCCTTGATAGTGTGCCTGGAAGGCATGTCCGCAGCTCTTACCAGGGCTCATTTCATCATTCTTCAGCTCTCAGAGAGGCTTCCCCCACCACACCATCTAAAGTAGGTTCCTGTTTCCTTCCATCACAGACCCTCATGGCCCCTAACTCTGTGGCATAGCCTTCTTCATTCTTCTTACTTTACTGTCTGGGCATCGTCTCCCCGCCTAGACCATGAGCTCCCTGAGAGCAGGGCTGCGTGTCCTTCACCAGTGCAGCACCCTGTGTAGTAGGTGCTCAATAAACCTGTGACGTGTTGAACCCATATATAGTTCCCAGAGGCTTTCAAGCCAATGAAGCCCTCCAGATGATCCCTTCCTCCTCTCATCTCCTCTCCCGCTCAGGTTTTCCAGCCATGCCTAACCAGTACCCTAACCAGATACACTTGGTTCCCTCTGCCTCCGTCCTCTTACCCCAGACTCCTCAAACGTCACTGATTCCTTCTATCTGTACTGCCCTGTCCTGTTGCCCTTGCCTTCTTTGGAGCCTTGGCAAGCGTGGCTTCCTACGCTATGCAGCCGTCAGCTTTCCCTGGAGTCACCCGGGTTTTACAAGCTTCTTGGGGCTCCCACTGCCCAGGGTAGGCAGCCCTGACCAGCGTTCCTAGTCCCTTACAGCCCTTCTCCAGCTGCAGCTGCACTGCCCCCTCGCCGTTACTAGGAGGAGAGATGCTGTTCCCACACTATTCCTCCGGTGATGCTGTGGGACCTGGGGGAGGGAACATGGCCTCCACAGGCCTCCCCTCTTTCCTGGGGGACATGTTCAGGCCCCATAGATGGGTGAGAGGAAGACTCTTTGGTACCCAACATAGCATTAACTCCCTTCCAGGTGTCATCTACCCCTACTGAGAGAAAGACCCAGGTTCCTGTAAGGGCAGCCAGGAGGGCAAGGAGCCCTGTGGAGGGCCAACAGGGACCTGCTCCCCTCAGAATGACATCTGTCTGCTGCGCCCCGCCCCCGCCCCAGCAACCCACAGTCAGAATCTAGCACCAGACGGAGGTCTAACGGCTCTCTGCTCCATGATTCTATCTGGCCAGCAGACTATCGGGTAGGAAGGTTCCAGGATGGCCCACTATCCTCACGTCAGGCTCCTCTGCTCTCTGGCCTGGGTTTTACTTGCACACCCTAGCTTCTCAGCCAAGAAACCCCTGGCAGACAGATATCACCAAACACTGACCTACTTTCACCCACTCCACTCCCAAGCCCCCTAGAGATGCTTGCCCACCACCCCACTGTGTGCGTGGTGATGCCCAGTGGCTTCCCCTGGCAGGACCCTCCAAGGTAGACACATGTCATGTTAGAACTTCCCAAGAATTGCTAAATGCAGATTCCCAGGTTGGGCCCAGAGATTTTCACTGAGTAGGTCCTATGAGGGGGCCAGGAATCTGTATTCCCAACAAGTTTCCCTGGGCATGCTGAGAGATACAGCAAGTCTTGAAACAAATGCTGCAGGGATGGCCCCAAATCCCCCCCACCCCATCTACTCCCAGGCCCTACTTCATTTGAATCCCAATACCAGCCACCTGAGGCCTTCCAGCTGGTGACCCTAAGAGTGGAGGGGGGGTCTTCCCCCTCCCCCTCCTGGCCAACCTTGCCCTCCTTGGCCATTCTGTGTACCCCATGTCCTCCATGCATGGCTCTCATTCTTACTGGTGCCCCATGTCAAGGGGCTGCCCAAGGTCCTGCCTCAAGCCCACCATTCAGGGCTGACACTGCCTGTGGCCCCAAATTCAGACCACCCTTCGCAGGAGCTTCAGCGCCTCACAGGAAGCTGGAGGCACAGGGTAGGGAAAGTTAGGGGGAAGGCGCAGGGCAACAGCCCTGGGCAAGACCTCCAACCTCTGGGTCTCTGATCATTTTTATCTATAAAACAAAGAGGTTGAAATGGAGTCTTTTTAGCTAGAAAATTCCATGAATTGTTGGTTATCAAACCATCTTTCCTCTTCCTGTTGTCCTTATTTTGCTATTATTTGTCCATTCATCCAGGCATGAAATTTCAGAGTAAAGATGTAAAGTTTCTTAAAAATGTGAAGCCATGAGAGGAAAAAATTAAACTTCTTTATTGGTACAGGAAGAACAGTAGTAATGATTGTAGGATAAAATGGAAACATATACTTTATTTGGTTAGCTTTGTTGTTTTTTTTTTACAGATTTGTAGTCATTTACTAGTTTGACATAACATTTATTGACCCTGATGCAATTTTTTTTAACCAAATTATTTTGGCCGGTCAATTTTGCAATGCAGAGGCCTGGGCAAAATAGGAATAATTTATGAATAAATATTTATTTTTCTTCAAATTTTTGGAGAATGAAACAAAAAGTTTTTGGAACTGTTTCAAAACGTTAGGTTTTTTTCCACTTTGGCTTTTTCCACTTCCACCTTAGGTCATCCCCTTTGCTCTTGTCTGATTAGTCATTTTGTCTTGTGAATTGTTCCTTCAAAGTCTCTCTCGAGTTGGTCCACTTCTCGCCTCCAGCAATGTGGGGCAGCAGTCCAGCCCTCACAATTACAGTCTACATAATCTTTCTTTTATTTAGGAAGAAAAGATAACTCAAACAGGCTCCCAGGGAACACTGGTGTCCCTGGGTGTGCTGGGGCACTATAGAGCCTTTTCTCTGTCTGCAGGGGTGGGGGTGGGGGTGGGGGGGGGGAACGGGACGGGACAGGACAGGGACCTGTCTTAGTGGATAGAATATTTTCAATATGAAATTTTTCTTCCCTTTGTTAAAAATCACCACTCCTATCACCACCACCACAACAGAAGAAAATTTGTTTGCTCTCACTGTACTAGAAAAGACTAGCAGAAAGGAAAATTTTAAAAATCAAATAGGTATCTGATCTTAACAGAAAAAGCTCAGAAATGGCCTGTAGGGGGTTGTGCACTACTGGTCTAGGGGAGCAAGCCCTTCTTTGGGGGACCCAGCTCCTAAGTGGTGTTGGGGGCCCTTGTAAGTGCACAGTGACCCTTGGCCAGGCCAAAGAGAATACTCCTGACCATTATGACTGATTCAGGGATGGGACTGTGACCCCAGCCTTTGGGGCTGCCTCTGGAGAGGAAGATTGGGTCTTGCCTTTGGGGTGTCGGGGTTGCTGGTGGCCTAGAGGAAGCTAATTGGCAGGGGAGAGAGAAGCCACCAAGGATGGAGAGAGGGCTCTGATCACACATGAGTGCCTGGGCCCAGCTAACTTGAAGCTGCTATCAACCTACTCTTCTTATAGCAACCAAGCCATTTCCTTTCCGTCATGGGCTGGAAGTGGGGCATACATGGTCATGTTTTCTTTGGTCATGACTATTCCTAGACTGTATGATAGAAATTAATACATCAGTATTTCTCTCTGCTCCTCAGAGAGCCCTGATATTTTCAGCAGCTCCACCCAAGACCCTCTGCTACAAATCACTTTCCACATGTCTACCCCACCAGGATTCCCTGATTCAGGGGCGCTGGTCTGTCAAGCATGCCCACAGGTTTCAGGAGTCCCCTGCCCCTACTGTGGGCTCCAGGTGGGGATGGGCCCCCTTCCCTGGTCCCCAGGCTTCCTGGCCTTTAAGTCATCCTGGCCCTTAAAGACTATCCAGCCGGGGAGCCCTTTGCCCTTTACTGTCATACCTACCTCCCTGACACTTCTTTGGGGGTAATTCCCAAACCCTGGCCGATCCCGGAAGGGCAAGCACAGGAGTCCACCAAGATTCAAACCTAGCCCTGCAGGATGGGGGCGGCGGGAGGCTCTGGGGAAGGCCGTCCTGAGGAGGGTGATACTGCTGCTAACCTCCCGCCCCCTATTCTCCCGGCCCCTGCCAAGCCGTTTTGCATTTGGTTTGTACATGACTAATCCACCACATAGAACCTCCAAACGCAAGACCACCACCCCAACCCACTGAAGGAAGCTGCCTGGGGAGGCTGCTCCATCCTCCTTGGGCCAGCTCCCAAATCTTCCCAGTGGGGCATGTCCCTTGTCCGGAGGCCCCTGCGTTGAGGGTGGGACAGGAAGCAGGGTCTCTGTGGACGCGCTGCGTCGCGGCGGTGTCCCTCCCTAGTCAGCCCTTTTCCCGAAAGGGCAGAGGTCCCTCCCCGCAGCCCGAGTTGGGGACAAGAGTGGCGCCCCAGGGGTACGCGGCCCGCGAGGCCGCCGGAGGAGCCAGGGCCCCGCCGCAGCCCCGCGCCGCGCAGCACCGGGCGCCGAGGGCAGGTGGGCGAGGGGGGCGGGGCCCGCGCGGGGGCGCACTTGTGCCCGGTCCTCCGCGGGCTCGTGCACTCGGCCGGCCTGCCTCGGGACGTGAAGAGGCCGGGAGAGACAGCGGGGGCTCTGTTTAACCGGCCAGTGACTGGACCCCCGCGCCTTGGTCGTCCTCCATCTGTAAAGCGGGACCGAGCGGCCGCTCGGCGGAACTTGGGCCGGGACTGAACGAGCCGACAAGCCTGGGAAGCAACGGTTCCTGCGGCAGCCTGGCCGGGGCGGCGCGGGCCGCGAACCCATCCCGGGCCCGCCGGCCCAGACAGGCTTCTCCAGGGACGCCGAGGGTGCGGTGGCGGGGTTTTTCCCCGGGGCTCCGGAAAACCCTCGTGCCCACAGCGGGCTTCCTCGAGCCCCTCCTCGGGTTCTGGGACTCGCCGAGAGTGCCTACCCCAAGGGTGGTCTCCTCCTAGCAATTTCATTCCCCACAGGCCGCTCTGGAGTCTGGGGAGGGGAATGGGAGCTCCAGCGAAGAGGCATCCCAGGGGAGGCTGAAGGAAGGTCCCCAGTGCCAGGGGGCGGGCCACCTCTTCAACCGGGCCACCTCTTCAACCCGATCCCGCCGGGGCTGCGTCTACAGCGACAGGCAACTCTGGGAGGCCTTGCTCGTTCAGTGACAGTTTATTGGTCCTTAGCATTACATCTCATTACCAAGGTAAATTCACATACACAACTGCGGGTAAAAACATGTAAAATAATATAAAAATAAATTGAAGGCTACTTTTATATATTTACTGAATTAAGTAGTGTAATAAATACTATAATAAGCAAAAAGCTTCAATCACACAATTCAGTTTCACTGAAGTTACAGTAGTGTTTGTAAATATGAGTTTTAAAATTTAAGTTACAAATATTAAAGCACTGAAAAACTAGTATAAAAGTGAATTTTGGCACGTAAGTGAGCTCTTCTGTCATTAGTATTTGACAACCTGGGATAATGAGGAAGCCATTTCTCACCTACTTTTTGAGGTACAACTATCCAACTAGGTCAGCAACACGGCTGGAATACTTAACAGTTTACAGTCTTTGAGTTAATTTTTCCCTTTTGAGAAGCCCAAAGAACAACCCAGAGCTTATTACTGTGCAAAAATTCTCCAAAATCCTAATAGAATTTAGGAGGAAACTATTTCTTGTGACCTGCAGGGCCCAGTGTCCAGGCCCCAGGTCAGAGAGCCCCCAGGGCCTGGTGGGGGCCAACTACACTCCTTGCCAGTGGCCCCTTCCTAGGGTGATCCCTTTTCTCCAATTTCTGCCTCCTCTTTCCAATCAAAAAAGGAAAATCCCACATCAAAACGTAAAATAACCCATAACTTCAGCGACTTCAAGATTATCACACTCACTCGGTGATAGAAAACTGAAGCTGCTAGTAGGAAAGTTGGCAAAAAGCATGTAAGCCCCTGGAGGACTTCTGCCCGTTCCTAGGAAGCCACAACCCAGGTCTCTGTTGAGTCCCTGGTATCCACTTCTAAGGTCAAAATCTAAAACAGTGTCATAGCCCTTCTCCTGGAAACAGCCTAAGACCCTGTCCCTCCACCTGGAGGAGTCAAGTGGATATTAAACTTCACAGTCAGAACCCAGAGGCCCCGCAGGTTCCGGAAGAGGCAGTTCGGGGAGGAGGCATCCTCCCGGCCTCAGTCCTCAAAGAGCTCACACTGTGCACAGCTAGGGTGCTTCTTCACCAGGGGTACAGCAAGTGCACCCCAAAGAATGCCCTTTCGCCAATGTGCCCCTTCACACTCCTGAGCAGGCTGAGGAGTGTCTATGGAGGCCTCAGCCAGTTTTGCCCTTTTGGCTTTGAAACTTAACGTTTTGACCTTTTTCAATCACAGTTTCATATTCAAGTTGAGGTAATCACAGTTTTCCCTCTAAGAGGAATTGGGACAGTGGGGCAAGTTGGTGAGAGAGCATTTCTATGGACAATGGTCAGAAATCGAGACCACCACGTAGTAGTACAGCCCCACGCAGTGGGAAGACCCGCTTTTATGCGCGGGCTCCGACCCCTCTTTAAAAACTCTTTTTTGCAGCAGCCAGGAAACGGCTCGAGCTCCTACATCTAGAGCTTTCATTTAAAACTTCACAGCAACCCTCCTGGAGGAAATGGCCTATGATGCCCCCCCCCCTCCCCCCCCCCCCCCCTTTCTAAGGCTGCTCAAGTTTGAGTTTTTAAAAAGAGCTCGGTAGAGCTAAAGGAAGCTACAGTAACTCATTGCTTATTTCATCAATTGCACTTAAGATCTACATTATTGATTCTGAAGCAGAGGAAGGCCCATTGTGGACCCCAGCCTCTGGCCAGCTGGAAGTGAGGGCTCCCAGACTTGGGCTCCACACCTGGGCCCTTGTCACCAGCAGATTTGGGAGCTGGGACTGGAGCACAGCGGCCTTTTCAGAAGCCTTTCTTCATGCAAGATTTCTTATGCGATGGTATTTGGAGTTTTGTTTGTTTGGCTTCAAATACAAACTGTTTTTTCTAATACAAGTACATTTTACTGACAAGTTCTTAACAACTGCTTTACTACTTGCACACAGACCAAATGTGCTCTATCCTGTCTCTGACTCCCCTCTGTGCCAGGGACCTTTCTCAAAAACCCCTCTACATTACTGAAAACTTGGCTGGTTTTGCCTATGTGCTTCTTCCTAAGGCATGCAAAAAGGATGTGAAATTCAGGAAGCATTTACAATCTAGGCAGCCAAGGTGCTGAAGTCCTAACAGACATCACCTAAATATCATGCCTGTAACCCCCCTCCCCTACACAAATTCTGGAGGTCAGGCATGGGACTCACTGTAATTCCCGTCTGCTTTGATGGTCCAGCTGAGAACAAAGCCACTGGAAGGAATTCTAACTTGGATATTGGAATTCTTTGAAATTCCTGGTCCTCAGGAGCCGAACAAGTCCAGGGCCAGCAACAATTCTTGGGGGCACAAGTTTCCTGAAGTTTGTGGCTGAAAACCAGGCCTTCTCTGGCAAGGCTGAAAGAAAGGCTGGGTGCTGGAGACTGAATCCCCTTCAAGGATGCCCCACAAGTGATCAGAGCCCAGGGCTTAAGACCAAGCAGTTGCAGGATGCTCCCCACAACAGTGAGGCAAAGCATCACCAGGGAGTCTTGACAGCAGGTTTGCTCTTGTCCCTGAATTAGGCAAAGCAGAATGATGCCATGAGGGGAGCTCAAAACCAATCCTAAGGAGACTGCTTGTGTCAATTCAAAAGCCGCATGCTTCTGGAGAGTAACATGCCTTTCCCCTCAGGTTATTCCATAAGGGAAATCCCCTCATTTAGAACAAGCTGTTGACCTCGGCCCAAGCTGCTGGCTCTGTGGCTTGGGCTTGGGCATGGCTTGTGCTGCTCCCCCCAGGACTGGGCTCAGGGCCAGCAGGGCCAGTTCCTTCCATGGAAGGGGCCTAAGCAGGGAGGCAGGCACTCCACTGGGGATAGGGCTCTTCTGGGGCAGTGTCTGAGGCCTGAGGCCTATGGTGGCCTGGCTCTCCAGGTGTGGCCATGGTTTGGGCAGCCAGGGTTCCTTCTGCATCCCAGCAGTTCCTCCTTACAATCCAATCCTCCTCTCCACCCTTGCACAGTGCCTCAAGATCCCAAAGTAGATACTATTACCAGAGACCCAGAGATCCTGGAAGTCTGCTCATCCTCCATGAGGACCCCCCTCCCCTCCCAAATCAGTGGTGCAGGTGATGCTCTTCAGCACTGTACACAGAATAAACACAACATGCACTCAAGCCAGCACACAAAGGCTAAGGAGAACAAAGACAGCCCCTCCAGGGAGGGGCCTCCGGGAGAGCTGAGGTTAAGACACCCTGTTTCTAAACGTCCATTTCTAGGGTGGACATTCTGCAGCCTTCCTCTAGGCCTTCTGTTCAAAGAGGTCATGATATTCCTGCTGCTCTAGCTCACGGTTATACTTCTCGATTTCCCGGTTGGCTTCTTCGACGTAGTCATTCATGAACTGGTCCATGACTGGCATCCTATTAAGGAAGAAAGCCCTGAGCCAGGAGGACAAGAGAGTCTGCTGGGATCTGTGGGCAGGTGAGGTGCGGGACACCGAGGTGGTGAGTGCCCAGTCTGCACAGAAGGTACCTGATGGGCTCTTTTTATATACTAGCAGCACCACATCTGCAAAGAATGTGACAGGGGTTGGCACAGGGTCCTTCATGAAGTCTTAGAACTGAGCCCTCCAGCTTTCATTAGCATACAGAGCACCCCGTCCACCTTTTCACAGATTAACTACTGTAATCAGGCCCAGTCTCCAATGTGTAAATTAACACCCTGATGACCACAGAACTCAGGATATCATAACAGCTACATTTAAACTATAGCCCACAGAATAACATCAGCAATCACTGAATGAAGGGAAATGTAATTTTAATGGCTCTAAGAGGCCAGAACGACAAGTCTGCCTCTGTGGCTTACTGTGTGTTCCCAGAACCCAGCTCCTCCATGGGCTGGGCTGCGGCAGCTCTAGAAGACACCCTCTTTACAGCCAGGCTTCCATACACCCCCAGTGTCACTGCCCCAGATTCCAAGGATACGTGGGTGAAAATCAGTCTTGTCACCAAAGAAGTTGACAAACTGGGTGCCATTATAAAAGTAGCCTGCAGGTAGGGGGTCCAGATGGCGTTTCACCTATAGGAAAAAAGAGTCCTATTAGAATTATCTGACTGCTTTCTATCATTCACTCGTGCATTAAAAACAAAAACAGGGCCTGGCCCCGTGGCCAAGTGGTTGGCTTCGCGTGCTCCGCTTCGGCGGCCCGGCATTTCGCCGGTTCGGATCCTGGGAGGGGACATGGTGCTGCTTGTCGGGCCATGCTGAGACAGCATCCCACGTGCCACAGCTGGAAGGACCCACAACTAAAAAATATACAACTACTTACTGGGGGGCTTTGGGGAGAAAAAGGAAAAATAAAATCTGTGAAACAAAAACAAAAACAAAAACAACCGAGGCTATTATCTTAGCAAGATAGCCCACTCTGCCCCGTGGGTGGAAGGCTCGATGTGCCAGGGAATTACCATCTCCCCCACCTCTCAGGGAGGAACTCTGGGAGTTCCTAATAGGATTAAGCTCCAGCTGTCCACAGTGGTACTGGTTTGATAACACACCCTTTGTTGGCTGTCTCCTCTTTCTTTTCCTACTTTCCCATTTCCTATTAGTGTCTCCTAGAATCACTTACAAAACAACTACCTGCACTCATATCCTTGTACAAGGTTTGCTTCTGGGGGAATACACACTACAAGGACTGCCTTCTGAGGTGCCCACTCTGTCCTCCCCAGGGGCACCCAGGATCACCAGGGTCCTGTAGGAGCTACATATGAAGGGGCCTTCCTCAAGTCCAAAGCAGGAGCTCCTGGGGTCCCAGAGGCCTGCCCACCTGCTCATTACTGGGACTGGTGACGGAGCCCATGCTGAGACCTGGACTCTCTATCCCTTTCAGCCTTTGTTCCCAAACCCATCAGGAAAAGACCCCATTAGGCATGGGACCTGGGGCAGAGGCTGGGAATCAGCCTGGAGGTTAGGAGGCTCATCAGGAGGCCTCCTGTCCTGGCCTCAAGATTCTACAACATGCCCATGAGCAGCTTTTGGATCTAGATGGTTTTTCCAGAGCCCTCGTTGGTTTATCTAGGACAGAGGGATCGGGGGAGAAAATAATTACTTTAGCTGCTTGAACAGGGTGAGAACGCAGGGCTGCACATCACCTGTTCCTCCCACAAGCAATGGTTCTCCTCGATCTTATGCCCAGGTCACACCAGAGGTCACCCTGCCCTCGTCACTGGGGCAAGGGACAGATGGGCTGAGATTTCTCTTCACCCAGCTTCCCTCTGTGGCCTGAGAGAAGCAAGACCTTCGGCAGGCCTTAAAAATAGCCCCTTATTTGTAGGAATCCTAAAGGGAATTCTAAAAGATGGAGCTGCACAAGCCTAGAAGGTCAGCCTTGGGAAACTGAGGGGCTTAGGCCCCCAGGGCAGCGTACTCACATGGATATTCCTGATCTCCTGCTGGGTCAGCATCCCTCTGGTCTTCAGGGCTTTCCTCTGAGGCTTCTGTGCAGAGATGTAGGGAGGGGTCAGGTCCCAAAAGAGCTGATGGAGTACATGGGTGGGTGAGGGCTCAGGGCTCTGGGGGCTAGATACATGACTAAGATCCCAGTGGAGGGAAAAGCACAAGTGCTGTCATGGCCTGGACACAATATCCTGCCTGTCTGCCCCTCAAGAAGACTACTTTCCCACCATAGAGCCCTGTGCACCAGGGGAGAACATTTGCAAATAGGCACGTTCCACCTCTGTAGATTCTCAACCCTAAGCGTCACCAGTGACAGACATGCAGACAAAGCAATAACCTGAGGTCCCATGATCAAGCACCATTTAGGAGTTTATCCAGGTGAGTCTGATAAAGACAAAGCCTACAGGCAGCCATTCCTCAGTATAAAAGACAGGTCCCAGCTGAGCATCTACAAAAGACCCAGGCCCCAGCCCACTCTATTTCCAGAGTTCTAGGATGAGCTAAACCTCTAAGGCTGTGCTAAGAGGCTTAGCACCCAAGACTTGAGGCATATTGAAGGATTTTTAATTTTTAAGTCTAGTCTGGGTTTTACTTTTCTTTGTGGTATCGGGCTAAAGATGCTTGTGTGCATTTATAGGCAAGTCTCCTTTTCCCCTGCACCTGTCTCCAGGGCCTCAGGGCTCACTGCTATCCATGCTTCGAGTCTTGGTTTGCAAATAGCTCTAACCATATCTTTGTTGTTTCTCCCTTCTAGAAAGAGAGCCCAAGTACAAGAGATTCTAGGCTCAGAACACAGGAGTCTTTGAACTAGGTTCAGTTAAGAAAAGACATTTTGAGTTTAGAATACCAGGTTGACCAAGGGTCCACATGGAACAACTAGGTTTCACTTAGGTCCTAGTTAAGCAACCTAATAACTCCAATCTGCCTTTGGAACTAGAATTGGAATTGGCTATGAAACCAAGTCTGCCTTGAATTTGCCCTGAGTGGCTTCCTCCCACTCTTAAAGCATCCTTGCAAGTTCTGGCTGAGCCTGTCGGGGCAGACCAGTGGAGAGGCAGCAGGCAGGCAGTGGAGCCTCTTTCTCAAGGCCAGCAACAGCCCTGACAAGTGCTCATCATATCTGTACCAATCTGTCTGGGCTTTGGCAACCACCTGCTTCGCTGACTGCCGCAGCCAGTCCTTGATGCTTTCCTCCTTCAGGGAGCAGCCGATGAACACGAGGTAGCACTCCTGCTGCCCGCTGCTGTCTTGAGGTGTGCTTCGGGAGTCGGGCGGTGGCGTGGGTCCTTCCAAAACTGGTATGATGCTCAAGGAATTGGCTAGAGTGTTGTGGCAGACCTCCATGGTTCTCTCAGAGTCTGCAAGGAGAACACATGTCAGTCCTTGAGACCCTGCCCTCACAGGATAAGTTACACTATGACTGTATAGTGTAGATGGCTAGGGACAGATTCATGAGACATATGCAAGAGGGAAAACTGACATGACTGGTGGCAAGTTAGAAAAGATGAAGAGAGAAAGGAGCAAAATAAGTTTCTAGGTTGGCTGATTCAGTGATCAAGTGGACACTATTAACCCAGAAAGGAACTAAAAATGAAAGCCTTCTTGGTAGACGTGGAGTGGGTGGGTCTCAGCAGAGACCTGAGAGGCCAAGGGAAGAGCGTATGTCATCAGTACAAGTGCTGCAGGAGGGTCACAGGGATGGGAACAGTAAAGATGTGACCGGGTTTATAGGCTGAGGAGCTGGGGGCTAGACTGACTGGAGACACAAGAAAAGGGCAAGGTCCTCCTAAAAGGCAGGATGAAAAAGGAATCCAGAACAAAGAGAGGTTAAGCTTCAACAAGAAAAGGGTCAAGAATAGGTCTAAATAAAGGAGAAAATGGGGTGATGATTGGGGAGAGGGAAGACGAAGGCATTAAGACCTCTGAATCGGGGCTGGGGCCGGGTATGCTGTCTGTCACAGGCTGAGGGAAGTGGGCAGGAGTCAAGGGCTTGAGGAGAGGGGCCAAAGTTTCAGATTCAGTAAGATAAATTAGGCCAAAGGACCTGGAGACCTTGAGAAATTCTTTTATACAGGCATTATCATCTAAATCTCGCATCTGAACGCAGACAGCCCCATGCTTACAACTCTTAGTGGCTTCCTACAGCAGATATTGATAGTTGCCTGCGCAGCATCCCCCTTTTCCTCCAGTACCAATTCCCCATGGGTGATTGGTCCCAGAAGCCACGGCAACTCAATTCTGGCCAATGAGAGGAGAAATTTGCTGAGGAATTGATAAGGATACCCACGGGAAGAGTCAGCCTCTCCTGTCGGCTGGATGTTGTTTCTGGATGTGGCAGCTAGACCTACAACACTACCTGGGAACCATGAGGGGCGGGAACCTGAGAACAAGCTGACACATCAAGCGCGGAGGAACACAGAGACGCTCGCTACCTGGGTTTTCAGTGGCCTTGCTACCCTGCCCGATGTCTTGACTTCTTGTTATGTACCTAACACCTGCTAGTTGAGTTGGGGTTTTCTGTTATAATGGCCAACAGACACACTCTTTCCCCTCCCTCATCCTAGGCCCCAACCATAGGAAACCCTTTTTGGTTCTAGAAGTGTGCCCTTTTTGCCTCAGGTCCACAGCTGTGCCTTTTCCCTGGAATATTCTCCCCTTTCTCAACGTTGAATAGACCAACTACTTCTTGTTTTGAGGCCTTCTCTAACTCCCAGCCCAAGACAGAAAGACTTTAGGTCACAAGGGCTCCAGAAGTGTAAGGATGATAAACAGGCCTAGTGGACAGAAGGGAGGAGAAGGCAAGTGGAAGGCTTGAAGATTTTGGCAGAAACAGATGCGGAGCTGGAGAGCTCAGCATTGGGATAGCTCCTGGTGATAGATCTGGGAGCAGGCCACCGATGGCTCAAGAGGGGCGGGGTGTGAGTCTCTGGAACAAGGAAGTCAAGGAGCTGTGAGGAGAGGCTCTGGGCAGGCCATCCAGGGGAAGGCCAGATCTTCCACTGTGGAGCAGAAGGACCTGGAGAAAAGGGGGTACTTGGCAAACAGAGGTGACTGCAAGAGCCCAATGGTGTAAGGCTCAGAGGGGAGGGTTTTTGAAAGAGTCTGAGGGGCATCACTGGTCTGCAGAGTACCAGAGAAGACTATAAACTCACATTGTGAGATGTGAGCACTCCACAGCGTAGGGCTCCCAAATCCAACCCCTCAGTTACCTGAAAACTTCACTTTGCCCAGGATGTGGTAGATGTTTCCAGAGAAGGGACTTGGCTTGATGGAAGACTGAATTGCTGGTGGAACAAGAGAACAGGGCTGTCACCCACCTGGGGAGGCCAAGTTAAGGGCGGCACAGCTGGCAGGAAAGACCCTAGTCTAGGCTGCAGGGTCCACAGGTTCTAGCCCCACCAGCTCCTCCCCAGTACTTCTGCCACTGTTCCCAGGGGTGGGAGACTCCTGGGTCCTCAAATCTCTCTGCCTGTTTTTGGACCCCCAAACGGACAGAATACTAAAATGGTGCCAGGAAGCAGGGACAACTCTAGGGTCTGGGACATGTCCCAGCCAAGGCTTACCTTTACACTTGGCTACAAAGCGAGTCTTCTCCAAGGGACGACCAAACCACACACAGATCTGAACCATTAGTGGAAAGACTGATCCAGCATCAAATTTACCGTCATACCTTAAAAGGTTTAAAAATTATAAGTAAAAGTAATTGGGGCTTTGAGTGTTATTTTATACTATTTTGGCATGAACTATGTATCATTTATCCTATAATATTTGAATTCTCTCTTACTTGTATGCCATTTTGTATACAAAACACTTGTTTAAACGTGTATATGTCTGTTTCCTCTTGAGGTTGGAGAGCGTGGTTGCCCCATTAGAGCAGGAAGGTCCTAGCACCTTAGACTAGAAGTTCTTTGAAGCCAGAGACTTGATCTACCTTTGAAGCCTGCCAGTGCCCCACCTGAGATTAGGTGATACCCTTGGAGCGCTTCCTCAGGATCCCCTCCCACCCGCTTCAGGGCTCCAACTATGCCCCACGGTCACTGAGGGCAGCTTAACAGACTGCACATTTGGATGTGTAACATTCCCTCCAGAAGGAACTAAAGGGCTGGGTCATCTCTGCTCTACTTTCTCAGTTTTGAGTTCAGCAGACATAGTGCCTGCTATCAACTCATTAAGAACACGGCCATATTTAGAGCACTTAAACAAACTTTTAACTTTCCATTATGGAAAATTTCAAACATATGCAAAGATAGAAGGGTAGTATAATGAACTCCCATCACCCAGCTTCCAAAGTTATGGAACTGTGATTCTTTCTTTTGAATTATTTCCTTGAGAGGAACCTACAGGATTGGAATCAGTCCAGGAAAGGGTGTAACCATCTCATGGGTAATAAACGACAACACCCCGCAGCAGTAGCTGAGTATTTCAACTGCACAACAATTCCCGCTAGCAATGATTATTCTAGATATTTTTGGTTAAATGTAATAGGTGTCAAAACAACAGTGAGGCATCATCTTACATCTCTGAATGTTACTGACATGGAATTCTGTTAACGACAGTTGCCATTTATACTTTCTCTTAAGTGAACTGTTCACATCTATATGGACGGGGTTACTTTTCTTTTCTTTTTTTTTGAGGAAGATTGGCCCTGAGCTAACATCTGTGCCCATCTTCCTCTACTTTATATGTAGGACGCCTACCACATCATGGCTTGTCAAGCGGTGCCATGTCCGCACCCGGGATCTGAACCGGCGAACCCCGGGCTGCCAAAGCGGGATGCGCGCACTTAACTGCTGCGCCACCAGGCCAGCCCCAGGGTTACTTTTCTTAAATATCTAAACAAGATTCCCAAATTTTAAATTAACCTTTTGCCACGTTTGACACATTTCCCTCCAGTCTATTGCATTTTCTTATTAGTTTCCTATATTTTAAAATAGCACTGCAACTTTGAATTTCATATTGTTAAAAGTATCTTACTCTTTGTGGTTTCTTTAAAGTAAAGGTGGTGGGATAACATTTTTGCAAGACTGACATGTTCTTTTTGCCTTCTCCCCAACCAAACAAGTCACTTGGAGACCATGGGCTTCTCTGGCTTCCTTGCTCAGAGCCTGAATCCTTAGGGAAATTTAGAGGGGCCAAGGGAAGAGCAAAAGGGTTCCTGCCAGACTGGAAACAAGCCCTTCTACCAGGGGAGGTGGGGGCGGGGTCGATGAGAACAGAGAGTGTTGTGGGAGGGGAACGGCTGAGGATCTGCACAGCACAGAGCTGAGTACGTCGTGCAGCTAAAACCTGTTAACTCTGAGGTGGTGGCCCTGATCCAAGGAGGGAGGGGAGTAATGTATACGGATAAGTAGGAGACTGATGGCTGCCATCTTGTTAAAAGATCAAATTATCTGATTCCTAGGAAGGGACTCAGAAGAGAGGGTCTGAAGGGTGATTTTGAGGCCCCTCCATCTCTGATTCTCTACAAGGACTGATCTTCCTGGTAAAAGGAAGGTTTCAGACTCTAGACTCACCTCATACCTGGCTCTCTCCTGGGTCAGTCTGCCTCCAGGAAAGTCTGTGCCCTGAGCTAGGTTCACGTGCACCATGCCCAGAATGAGTCAGTATGGACTGGAGAATGGGTGCTTCCCCAGGCACCGGGTGGAGATGGCAGGAGTCTCGAGACCAGATCCAGAAGTGTGGGCGGCAAAAGAGTCAATAGCTGCAGCCACTGGAGAGAAGGGTTTTACTCCAGAAGCTCCATCTGTTTCTTTTTAGCTAAGATATAATTGTCTTGTTCAGGTATAAGGAATGATCCACTTACCCACTGTTTTAAGCAAGTTTGGTGTGACTCAAATCAGAGGTTCCTTCTAAGAATATGCCTGAAAACCTTTAGTTTTACACACTGATCTTCTGTTTTACGTTTTTTTTTTTTTTTTAAAGATTTTCTTTTTTTCCTTTTTCTCCCCAAAGCCCCCCAGTACATAGTTGTATATTCTTCGTTGTGGGTCCTTCTAGTTGTGGCATGTGGGACGCTGCCTCAGCATGGTTTGATGAGTAGTGCCATGTCTGTGCCCAGGATTCGAACCAACAAAACACTGGGCCGCCTGCAGCAGAGCGCGTGAACTTAACCACTCGGCCACGGGGTCAGCCCCCTTCTGTTTTACGTTTTTTAACAACACTGTACCATCAGTTTTTTGCTAGTACAAAATACTGGTGACGTAAGGGGTGTTGTGGAGCATGTAGAAAGGTGCCTAGGGGAAGTGAGTAAGGATAACAACGATAATCCAAATCAACATGAGAGATTAACTTTGGCCAAGCTTTGCTGACTGTCTTCCCCTGAACCTTCGACAGAGCAGAGACCAGTTACCCATTCTACACAGGGACAAGTGCAGCACAGTGGTTAAGAGGACAGGCTCTGCACCCACACAACCTGAGTTTGAAATCCACCTCTTTCACTTACTAGCTGTGTAACTTTGGACAAGTCATTTAACTCCTTGCTGCCTCAGTTACCTTATTCCTAAAATGAGGGAAATAATGGAATCCACCTTGCAGGCTCAGTTTGAGGGTTAATGAGATTACATAGTAGAGCTCTTAGAGTGGCACTGTCCAACAGAACTTCCTGTGATGAGGAAAATGTTCTGGATCTGCAATGTCCAACGGGTAGCTGCTAGCCACAGGTAGCTATTAAGCACTTGAAATGTGGCTTGTGTGACTGAAGAACTGAATTTTAAATTTTATTTAATTTTTATTAATTTACATTTACATTTTTTTAAAGATTTTATTTTTTTTCCTTTTTCTCCCCAAAGCCCTCCGGTACATAGTTGTATATTCTTTGTTGTGTGTCCTTCTAGTTGTGGCACGTGGGACGCTGCCTCAGCATGGTTTGATGAGCAGTGCCATGTCCACGCCCAGGATTCGAACCAACGAAACACTTGGCCGCCTGCAGCGGAGCACGCGAACTTAACCACTCGGCCACGGGGCCAGCCCCACATTTACATTTTATTAAACAGCCAAATGTGGCTAGTGGCTACCATACTGGAGAGCACAGTCTTAGAACAATGTGTAGCACATTGTATTAGTATGTACAGTGCACTTTGCATTTTCTTTCCTCTTCCTCCTCTCCCCTCTGGAAGAGAGGTTCACAGGCTGGGTGGCAGCCAGCAGTGAAGAAACATCCCCTAGGCCACATCAACAGGGAACCTACCTGTCAGGTGGAAACCCTAGAGGACTGACTGCATTCTCAGGAGCAATGCTCTCACCTGGGAAGGATAAAACTCCTTCGTTCCGTGCCAGCCACCTCACCCTCACTAGAGGCGAGAGGAAACACAGGATACCGCTGTGCTTGGTGCCCACAGGATGACTCTCTTAGTTTCAACATCCAGCAAGGCTCCCGATTTGGAGCCCAAGACTTGGAGCACTGGGCTCCTGGCAAAGCCAGCAGCTGTTGAGACATGGCAGGCCGTTGCAGCTGCCATTGTCACCCTCGTAGAGCACACCTGGTATTTTCACTTTTTTTTTTTCTGTAAATAAATAAATCATTGGGTTTACAAAAAAATCTTAGCTACTTTTCAGTGATGATACTTGCCAGCCAGGGTACATTAAATATCGAGATCGTAGCATCTGAGGACTTGAAAAACCATTTTCTGAGAGAATCAACTCGATGTCTTCACTCCTTTGAAAACATACAGAAAAACCCAGGTTAATTAAAACTATCAATCTTGACCTGCGAATTTTGCTTCCTCCCCACCATCTCCATAGACACATACAAGAAAATATACATACATTTTTTACTTCACCCCTAAATACTTTAGTATGCATCTCCTAAGAACAAAGACAGTATCTTATAGAAGCACAATACTATTATCACACCCAAAGAACTTAACATGGTGGACCAGCAGCACTGGTATCACCTGGCAGCAGAATCTCAGGTCTCACACCAGACCCACTGAATCAGAGCCTTCATTTTAACAAGGTCTCCAAGAGATCGACAAGCACATTAAAGTTGGAAAAGTATTGATCTAATATACATCTATTTTCAAAATTTTCCTTTTTTTGGGGAGAGGGGACTCAGGATCTAATCAAGGATTGCTCATTGAATTTACAATCCTTATTACCCTTTAATCTGGAACAATTCCTCCAACTTTTGTTTTGTTTCTCATAGTGTCGACATTTTTGAAGAGTACATGCCAGCTGTCTTGTGTCCCACAACCTGATTTGTCTAGTTGTTTCCTCATGATTAGATTTAACATTTTTGGCAAGATGGCAAGATAAACATTTAACACCCAGGTGATAGTGTGTCCTTCCCACAGCATCACATGAAGGAGTCACATGATGTCAGTTTGTCCCATTAGTGGTCTTTTTTTTTTTTAAAGATTTTATTTTTCCTTTTTCTTCCCAAAGCCCCCCCCCGGGTACATAGTTGTATATTTTCAGTTGTAGGTCCTTCTAGTTGTGGCATGTGGGACGCTGCCCTAGCGTGGCCTGATGAGCAGTGCCCTGTCTGCGCCCAGGATCCGAACTGGTGAAACCCTGGGCCACCGAAGCAGAGCAGTGCGAACTTAACCACTGGGCCATGGGGCTGGCCCCGCCCCCACATTAGTGGTCTTGCTATTTAATTAATTGGTCAACATCGTGTCCACTAGACTTCTCCAGTGTGAAGGTACTTTCCCCTCTTTGTAAGTAGTCTGTGGAGTGATACTTTCAGATGAGTGAATATCCTTTTCTTCAACAATCTGTCACCCACTGCTTTTAGCATCCATTGATGAACCTTGCCTAGATTAAGTATTTCACTAAAGGCTACAAAATGGTGACTTTCTAGTTCTACAAATCCTTATTTACTTATTAGTTAGCATTTGTCTGTTAAAAGAGATTTACTGTGGGGCCGGCCCGGTGGCGCAGTGGTTAAGTACGCACGTTCCGCTTCTCCGCAACCTAGGGTTCGCCAGTTTGGATCCCGGGTGTGGACATGGCACTGCTCGGCACGCCATGCTGTGGTAGGCGTCCCACGTATAAAGTAGAGGAAGATGGGCACAGATGTTAGCTCAGGGCCAGGCTTCCTCAGCAAAAAAGAGGAGGACTGGACTGGCAGAAGTTAGCTCAGGGCTAATCTTCCTCAAAAAAAAAAAAAGAGATTTACGGTCCCACTCCTCTCCATTTTCTTAGTATTACCCTGGATTCCTTTCACTCCATGTGCTATAATCCATTATCATGTTCTCTGTTATGCTCAATTTGTCCCAAATTTGGCTAGCAGGAGCTTCTTAAGCCAGCTCCTGTAACCTTTTGTCATATGTCCTCTAATCTTCCAGTACTTCCTTGTTATACTTATTTACTTATTTATTTTGCTGGGAAAGATTCCCCTTGCGCCAATATCTATTGCCAATCTTCCTCTTTTTTTTTTCCCTTCCCAAAGCCCCAGTACATAGTTGTAGATTCTACTTGTAGGTCCTTCTATTTCTTCTATGTGGGATGCTGCCATAGCATGGCTACTGACAGACAAGTGGTGTGGTTCTGTGCCCAGGAACCAAACCCAGGCCACTGAGGCAGGGTGCACCATCAGGGCTGGCTCACTTCCTTGCTTTATTGACATAAAACGTACCAGGCCCACTTTGTACTTTCCCTGCCCTAGAACTGCAATCAGCCAATTCTCCAAGGAGTCCTGTTACCTTGTGGAGGGGGACTGGTACTTAGAAAGCAAGTTCCAGATGTAGGAGTATTTATTGCTACTGTGGTATTAGTATTTCTATTCTCTTTCAATGGAAAGAGCTAGGAAATAAACATTTTTTTGAAATAATGAATTCATATTGAGTTCCCCAATTCAAATCCAACATTTACAGGATATCCCCTCACCTTTCCCATTTCATATTTATAATTTCCCTTCTCTAACCAGTGATGTTTGGAATCACGGTTCCAACAGAGGATTATCTTCAAAAGTTACTTGAATTACTTATTTTGTGTGTGTGTGGTCATTATGACTTTGACATATAAATGGATTCACTATTTTATTTGTATTTAGTTTTTTCCCTTCTTGTTGATTTAATTTTTGAATATGTAAAATATTTGCATTGCTCAAAAGTCAAAACTACACGAAAAGTATACACATTTATCCTTATTGAACAAATTGCTATACAACCAGATGTCTTGCCTTCATACATACACACACACCCCAAATCATCAGTTCTCCATTTCTAGTTTGTAATTTGGACCCAATTCCATGAAGTAAAAATATCATTTCTCTATGTTCTCTATGCCATTTCTCTCCCATCTTAACACAAGAAACACTGAGAGAGTCTTGACTTCCATCTTTTAATGGATGAGAATGTGAATGAATCAAAACAAAGTATCTCAAAACAGTACAGGACACTGACACATGGGATCCTCTTGGTGATTTTTACACAGCATCAAAAGCACTTCTATAAACACTCAGGTCTTAGATACAGTGGAAAGACTCTGTGGGCAACAGCCAGAGTGCTGTATCTGAGAAAGCAGATGGTCCTACAGGATGAAGTGAACTTGATAAGTTTACCTGGTGACAATCCCATTTTCTGCAAGAATGAAGGCTGCGGTAGGATTGGCAGCCCTGATAAGGCTCTGCATCTGAACAAGGAGAGGATGCCTCTGCTCCATGGTGTGACTGGTAAACACTACATTATTCACCAGACCTGGGGAATAAAACCAAAACAGTTCAGCCTTCAGAGTCCTGATTGAACCTGAAGGATAACACAGATGTGGGCCCTTGCTCCCTCTCCTGATCATCCCTTCTGGTAGCCCCCTGTGTAGACACCCCTGGCCCCCAACACTGATATACACACCCATCATTCTGTTTCACTTTCTGGCACTGGTATCTCTTGGAGCGAATGGCCTCAACCCTGTAGCTTCCTCACCTCCCAACCTTCTGCCTTATTTCTGCTTACCACCTGACATTTGGAGCTTCTTCATCAAAGGGCCCTTTCCACATCCCTTGTACTTAACCACATCTGGAACTGGTGCCATTGACCTTCACCAGTTCAGACTGCAGGCACTAACCATGAGATTGTCAAAGAGTGCACAGCCAAGAAGGAGTTACACACATAGACCTACAATTCCAAGATAAGTGCTAACTTAGATATCCACATAGTGATATGGTAAGAAAGAGGGGTCCATGTAATGGGAGGTTGTGGAGCGGGCCAGGATCACTCCTAACCTCTCTGTGAAAATACAGAAGTAAAATCCACACCATCACAGAAAATTTGGAAATCAGGGAAGTTATCACATCCCACCATGCCAACATAATTATAATACCTCTGTATTACTCGTTCCTGTTTTTAATTATGATCATAGCATATACACCATTTCTGCTAAAAGATCATTTGCGTTTTTGTTATTCAACCACTTTTATTCACTTCTTAATATTGTGAAAATTTATAAACATATAAAAAATATAAAAAAATATATAAATATATAAAAAATATTAAAAATATATAAATATATATAAACATATATAAATATATAAAATATATAAAATATATAAAAATAGAAAAAAAGTAGTGTAATAATAACTCCCATGTACCCATCACCTGGCTTTAAGAATTATCACACTTGTATTTCTTCCATACCATACCCCAGCCCCTTTCCCCTCCTCCCCCACTGGGTGATTTTGAAGCCAGTCCCAGATATCCTATTATTTCATCCAAAAATATTTCAGCATATCTCTCTATAAGGACTCTTTTAAAAAATTAATGATTAACAATAAATTCTTTTAATATAAAAAAATATAGCCTGTGTTCAAATTTCTCTGTCTCACGAATGTTTTCTTAGAGTTAGTTTTTTTGAACCAGGAACCAAACTCCACACATTCTATTTCATGATTCACCTCATAATTCTCTTTCGGTCTATAGTTTCTCCTTATCTCCTTGTAATTTATTTGTCGAAAAACTGTATCCTGTAAATTTCTCCCAGTCTGGATTTTGCTGATTGCATCTTCATAGTGTTGCTTTAACATATTAGCTAGATTTCTTTTATAGATTCAATCTTTTTTATTATAAAGTAGTTTTAAAAAATTTCTTGTTCTTCTTCTAACTTCTTAAGTTGAAGGCTTAATTCATTATTTTAAAAAGTTTTTCTTGTGTAGTAACGTAGTAACTTAAGGGTGCATGCTTTCTTTTGAATTATTTGGCCTAGAAATACTCATGACAGGTTGTAGATGGTATCCTTTATAATTAAAAATTGCCCTTTTAGACTTTTCAATTTTTTGCCTTGAATTCAAAGTTGCTGTTAATAATTCTGCCTCCTTTCTTCTTGTTTGCATTTGTCTGTTATGTCTTTGCTCATTCTTTTATCATCATCCTTAGTTTTAGACGCTTCTCTTGTATAGAGCATTGTATAATTAGGTTTTGTCTTTTGGTTTAATCTGAGATACTTTTCTTTTTAATATGTGTTTATCCCATTCATATTTACTGAACTTTGATTTTGCCGCCTTGTTTATGTTGGATTCTGTTAACATTTTTTTTTCCTACCTGTAGCAGTATGATCTCTGAATTCTTTGTTTTCTATGTTCTTCTCACAAGTGGTGGGCTTGCAGTCTGTTTTTAGTTCTTATGATAGCTATCCTTATATATTTTTTAATAATAGATCTAAATCACTGTTTCTTATAATGTCATCTTTAGACAATGCCTATTGACTTTTCACTATGATAGATGGGGAAGTTGGTGTACCCTTAAATTCTTCCCACTTGTCCACCATCACATTCTCGTTGGTTACATTAATAATTTTAGTTCTTCTACTGGATACTTTTATATCTTTAAAGAGTATAAATAACTCTTTATAACTTGATTTAACAGCTTTAAACTTTATTGATCTCCCACTCCTGGAAATGTAGAGATAGTATCTCTTTCCTGTTGCCTTCAAATTTTTTTTTTTTTTAAAGATTGGCACCTGAGCTAACAACTTGCCAATCTTTTTTTTTTTTCGCTTTTTCTCCCCAAATCCCCCCAGTAGATAGTTGTATACTTTTAGTTGTGGGTCCTTCTAGTTGTGGCATGTGGGACGCTGCCTCAACATGGCCTGATGAGGGGTGCCATGTCCGTGCCCAGGATCTGAACTGGTGAAACCCTGGGCTGCTGAAGCGGAGTGCACGAACTTAACCACTCAGCCACGGGGCTGGCCCCCAAATTTTTTGTTAAATATAGTTTCATTTATAGGTTTTCAAGTTTTTCAACATTTACATTCCACTTTGTAACAGGACTCTCACAGGTGTTATTATTAATTCTATACCTAAAAAGATTCAATGCTCATCATCAATCTTTTTACTAGTAGAGACTAGCTTTACTAATAAATGATTAGTTCATAAGTGAATATCTCGAAATTATGGAGACTGTAGCTTTCCTGAGGAATCTTGTAATTGTAGGATCCTGAATAATGAATATTCAGTACAGAGAAATCTGTACTAACACTATTTACTATAGTCAAGTGTTTAGTTAAAAAAATAGCTGTATTTAGTTTTTGAGGGCAAAACTCAAACAATGTCAGAAGGGTTCACAGAGAAAATAAATTCCCTTCCTCCCCAGCCACCTCGCTCCCTTCCCTGGAGGCAACCACAGTTATCAGATTCTTACATCTTCTTCCAGACAGGTGTTGAGTGTGTACAATTAAATGCATATGTGTATAATTTTTTTCCCTACAAATAGTGACATACTACACTGTTCTGTACCTTGTTTTTTTTCACCTAAGCTCTTTACTTTTTCAATTTTGGTAAAGCTTACTTCTTCCTAAAAACCTTCCCTAATACATTCCCATATCAATCCTCCCCTCATGCCACCCTGCTCTCTCCCATTTTCTGAACTACGACAGCTCCTTTGAATAACATAGGTGGCATTTAAAACATAGGACTTATATTCTTATTTATATCCTTCTTTATGCATGTAAAAAGAGAGCATAATGTAAAGATTAAAGCATGGGTTTTAGAACCAGGCAAACCTGAGTTTGAATTTGGGGCTCCACTAATTACTAATGTGTGACATGAAGCAAACTGCTCAACTTTTTCTCTGAGCCCAAATTTCCTCCTCTGTTAGATGGGAAAAGTAACACATACCTCCAGGTTATCAATAAAATGCTTATCACAGGGCCTACAGACAGTAACAGCTCATTCAATGCGACCTATCACCACCACCATCATTGTGAGGTCAGCAACAGCCTGAGAATGGAACTTCTACACGCACACCAAGGGGCCTAGACTGATACATCCCTCAGACAACAGAGGTGGCTGTGGCATGTGGGCCTCAGCCATAGCAACCAGCAGGAAGCTAAGTCATGTGACTCCCATCAGTCTAGGCTGCTGAGTTCAGGTTTAGATGAATGGCCATCACTACTTTGAAGGCAACTTCCAGGACCTCTGGCCTCTGCTCCTGGTCTGAGACAGAAGTTAGTGATACTTCCATCCTGTCACTACTCATACTTACGAAAAAAGTGTTCCAAAATGCTAAAGACTGAATCTAACCTCATAAATCATCTGGATGCATTCCATTTATGACCAGGAAACAGGGATTAGGAGCTTCACGCCGATGGTCACATATTACAATGTGGAAAGGGCACACGCAAAGGCTATGCAACGTGCCTGGGACCACAGACGTCAGGAATTAGAGCTCACTTGCTGAGCAGAGAATCTGCTTCCTAAGTGTTTATGAACTGTTTTGGAATCTATCGGTTCCTAGGTTCTGAGTGGCGGGCCCTACTCTTCTCAGCTATCTGTTAGTACTCAGCTAGTAAGTCAACCTTAGGCACATGTGGCCCATCTGGCCCTGCACAGTGCTTGAGAGACCTCCAAGGATTCAAGGGTGACTTTCCTCAAAGGCTTTCCCTAAATCCAAGTGGTGAGTGCAGCTCCGCTTCCTCCTCCGCTCACTTGATAAAAAGCACACACCAACTGTCCAGTTCCCCAAACCCAGGCCGTGGAGGTACCTGAGTTCTCCTTCAGGCCTGGGGAGTGCTGAACAGTTCTTGGGATGCATCGTCCACTCTCAATTCCTGCTACCGTTTGCCTGTTTAGACCACTACTCTCTTCCCTAGGTCACTGCTCATTCTCTCCTTTACTACAATTCATTCTTCATACTGTAGTCAGAGTAATCTTTCAAAAACATCAATCCAATCACATCACTTCCCTACTTAAAAGACTTCAATGCATTCCCATTGCTGTTAGACTAATACCTAGACTTCTTGGCTGTACTTCCTTAGTGCCCTGGGCATGCTCCGGTTACTGTCAGGCCTTCAATCCTGATGTTTATTCTGCCTGAAACTATCTTTTCTCTCCTTTTTGTTGGATCAGTTCCTCCTTTAGGGTGCAGACAATTCAAAGAGCACCTCTTCCGGAAGTGTTCCTTAATCCCAAAGGACTGGGTTAGAGCAGGCACAGGATAAAGATTTGCCAAATAAATGAACAAATGAACTAAGTGTAATAAAAGATGCACACAACCTGACCTCTGGGGTAGCTGCCCAAGCAGCTAAGCTGTGGGCACCCACACGCCAGAATTTCTCCCACTTACAAGTCTGAACAAATCCCAGTCATCAGAAAGCCATCTGAAAAGGTTTCTAAGACTTATAGGTATATACACATTTTTGCTACAAAATTCATAAGGTACAAAAGGGTATTCAGTACAAAGTTTCTTCCTCCCGCCTCCTTTGGCACCCTGAGCCCAAGTTCTCCTCCCAAGAGGCAACCACTGATAGATTTTGGGTATGCTTCCTCAGATAGTCTATGCATATACAAGTACATGGGAATATTCAGAATCACGTTTTCTTAAGAGCTTCTCCACACTCAAAATCTCTGTCTTCAAGGTCTCCACGTATGGCCTAACTGTGGTAACAGCACATGACTTAGGAATTCAAATGGAGAATATGTCAGTGCTTAGTTTATTCTATTTTAAAAAGCTTCCTCACATGCCTTTTCTGTTCCGAAGCTTTAACATTAAGATGGACCAACCTTGGCCAGAGTGTTGGGGAAGCCTCCTAATGAAGGTGATACCGGTGGTGACTGTGCCCTCATTCCTAGTTAGAAAGGTCACTCCAGAGGCTGCAAGGAGGCAGTGAGGATAGCCTGGTGAGCCTAATGCCAGAACCCTATGCCCTGGTGCAGCCACAGGAAGTGACTAGGGCCTCTGGAAGCTGAGTGAGGCAAGGTTAGGAGGCCAGACCCAGAATGAGGCACATAGGGAAGCAGCCAGGATTCTAGAGGCTCAGAACATTCTGGAGATGGGAGATACGGGAACCAGATCCTGCAAGAGGCCCATGAGATTCCTAGGGGTGGAGGATAAGAATAGCTGTGGTAGATCTTACAGTGAGGAGCCTGGAAAGGCTGAGTGAAGACCTCTAAAGGTCCTAGGACTCCGTTTAGTATCTTCTTGGGCAAAAGAAAGTGGAGAGCCACACTAGTGCAAACATGCCAACCTGAGCAGCGTGTACCAGGGTCACAAGCACAGGCCTGGCCTGCTCAGGAAAAGGCTGGGGTCCGGGTCTCTGACAGATACCCTGCCCAAAGTCCTGTCTGCCTCACAAGTACCATGCAGACAAATCCTGTGGTCTTGGGATTCTAGGTCAGGAATTGGACATAAAAAAATGGGCTTTGCTTTATAGGGAAACAAGCAAAAGGATTACCCTCAGCATTCCTTTGGCCAGCTATGCAAACTGCCACCCGCCAAGAGGAAATGCCATCTGTGAGGCAGGTACAGCAGTTATCTGGAGCACAGGGTGAAGAGGCCATGGAGGGTGGTTTCATCTTGTTTGGGCCAGAAGCTTCCTTCTGCTTTGTATCAAGGAGTGGATACCCAGATTTGGTCAAGGTCTCACCAGTCTGGCTGTGAGTGAGCAGGCAGCCTGGCTTGGCCCATTCCCAAGAATGGAGAAACATCTCTGAGGTCTATCTGATCATCCCAGTCTAGGCTAAAGGCTTCCAGCAGCCCAGGAGAAAACAACAGCTCACTTCTTTTACCTATCTATAGATACTTCTAAAAGCAGGGCACGGTAGTAAAATATCTCCACTCCACTTTCAAGCCAGTACCATAATGAGACTTGCTTGCTGAGATTATTTCCTAACCCTTGGATTTCTTTAATATACATCATCTTGAGGCTGCAAAACAGTCCTTTTATCAATGTAAAACAATCCCCTTTATTGTAAAAGCAATGAATCAGGGAGCCTGATTCATAAATAGGAGCAAAGGGAGGCATATACTCCCTCGAAACATGAAGTGTTTGTCTACTGGTGGCAGATCCCACCTCTAAGTGAGCCACCAAATCTCTGAGGAGAAAAAAAATACTTGCCTTTTCTCTCCTTCCTCCCTAGACAGCCCATGCCTATGGTGAGACAGGTCAGACCAGTCCATAGGGTCCCCTAGGCCCAGAAGCAAGGGGAAGATATTTATCTATGCACTGTCATTCCACAAGCCCCTTGGAGTTCAGAAAACAGCAGATATGGTCTCAAGGTCAATCTGCCCACATCTGATCACATCCATAGCTTTATACAAGCACAGAATTTGACACAAGTTGCCTTTGAATGCTGAGTTAGGAGGCAGTATTAACAAAATATGCCTACCAAGTGCCAGAGAGAACACAGTCTGTCTTGGCCTAAAAGGGCTTTCCTCTTGTAATATTGGCCCAGGTTCATGGGCAGTGAAGACAGAGTCCTTCCCCAAGGTTCTCTGCCAGGGCAGCCCAATCATCTGTCCTTTGTGTGCAAAAAAAGCAGAGGGGCACTGAGGGGGAAAGTGCCAAGGTGCACTAGGGTGATAATAATCATGCGGTGGACAGGGGCTAACTATAGCCCACACTCTTGGCTTTGACTAGGACTTCCAAACATGTATCTGAGGACCAGACAGCTCTCCTTGGTTATCTACTGGACCTTTGGTTTCTCCTATGCTTTCTATTTCAAGGACAGGCACCAACAACCTTCCCAATCTCCCGAGCTAGAATCCTAGGAGTCATCCTAGATACCTCCTTTTCCAACTCATGCTCCACATCTAGTCTGTTACCAGATCCTACTGACCCAACTTCCATAAAATCTCCTTAATCTACCTGGAGTGGATACTGCGGGTGGACCCAGCCAACCTCCATTCCACTCTGCTGCTGGGGTACAGTGCCTGGAAAGCAACAGGGGCCTCTAAAAGCTGGACCTGAGACTCCCTGGTGCAGCAGTCCAACACACACATTCCTCCCTCCAGTGACCCGGCCTCCTGCCCTGCACAGCACCCAGCTCAGCTGTTTCCCAAGACAACAGCTCTGGTATGCTCTGTCGTCTCCGCTCCCTGCAGACTGGCAATGGGACCAGCAGGACAAAACTGTGCTGGGGACAACAAGTTATTTTCTTCTGTCTGATTTCTACTTGCTTGGCTGGCTCAGGAAGCCCAGATCACAGGTCTTCTGAAAACAATGAGCATTTTATCACGACTGTAGGAAATTTAGAATTTATTCTGGGTCTCCAGGCACTATAGGTAGTATATCTAAAAAGTGCTGCTTCCAGGGTTGCCAGATGGTAGGACAACGCAAGGCTGATTGTCACTTACAGAATGGGTGGATTTTTCTAAACGTTATTAAGGAGGTGTGGAAAATTCCAGTGTATGTAGGGAGAGGTTAAAAGAGAAGGTCCTACTGGGTCATACTCTGCACTCACGGGACAGGAGAAATAACCTGGTTGATCCAGAGGCAAGGAATACCTATTCAGTCCATTGATATTAGTTGGAAGGCCAAGCCCAGCTCAGGAGGGGTATTTCCATGGCAATTTATCATCGTTAAGAGATAAACTCTGCAAGAAATCTGCCTATCAAATATGATAAAAGTAAAAGATGTCAAAGATGCCCCTGGACTAATTTTGTTTTAGATTTCAAAATGATAGGTAGGGGCATGAAGAAAAGTCTACTGCATTTAAACAGAATTTGAAAGGCATGCAAGCAGGAAGTAAAGCATATTGCTTACCTTGTGAACACTGGTCAAGACATTTAGGAAAGAGAAATCTAGGGGGAAAAAAGAGAGAAATATGTTAAAGTCATTAATGTCAGAGTTGTCATCAAATATTTCCCACAAAAATGTGAATATCACTGACACTCAAGATGACTTACTAGATGGGGCAAGTGGCAGGCAGCACTGAGCATTAAGGTTAGCCACGGTTACGCGAAAGGTTCTCACAGCTTTGAACCAAAGCTCCCTAAGCGAGAACCCCATGGATGTCCCTACGAGGCCAGCTCTTGGTTGAATGTCGAAGAGGGGATACTGAGGGCAGGGCCAGTTCTCTAGACTATGTGAAACAGAGAAAGAGAGCTGGTCTTCTTGTTTCTGAAAAAGATACTGTCCTAATAGTAAAGGAGAAATTTCAAGGGAAAATGGGAAGAGTTACATTCACCTAACTCTGCTAGGGGCCTTCAGTACCAAAGTTGCCAGGCTTGCCTTCATGTGCACACTAGAATCCTGGTTCCGCTTTGATCCCATTCTGAGCACTAACAGTGAACGAAAAGCAGGAAACCGACTGATTAAATCAGAACTGAAGCAGGTGAGGGTGACTGATCCACAGTGTGAGTTAGTTAACAACTGCAGCTCTGTAGTAAGCTCCAGAGAAAAACTTAGACTCTCAGTGCTTTACAACTCCTAAAACATCACAGTGCTCTTCTCAGGGAAGAAAGCTAACACAGATGAGAACAGCTGCCTTTTACCCGAGTTCCTACTATGGGCTGGGCACCATGCAAGCAGTTCACATATACGATTTTGTTCTGTCCTCATATCTACCCTGTGTCTTGGGTACTTAAAAGCTGAGGAGAGTGGGTTTTTGATGGCTAAGCAGTCTAAGCACTTTGCCCAAGGCCTCACATAAAGCTAGAAAGTGGGAAGGCTAAAGCAGGGACCCAGGTCTGTTTGGTACCACAGAACTCCTGTGTTTTCTTCCCCTATAAGTGAGATGCTTGCTGAAGCCATACTTCTGAACTGTTTCTGGTCTAGGTGGCAGGTATTAATGCTGTTCAAAACACTGGGGAAAATTCTCTCCTGAAACTACCTTGGTGGCAGTATGTCTTCATCCTTCTCTTTGATCTCTGAAAACAGCCAGACACATACCATTTGGAACCAAATTTGGTGGACGAGTCAGCTGGATGAATATTACTTTGGGCTATGGATCTAATTCTCTTGCCTGACTCCCTCATCGTTTCTGAAGAACTCTTAAAGAGGAATACCCAAATGCTCTGAGCAAGATCAAGAGCCCTGGAACACGGGAAGAGACATCCATGAGAGAGTCTCCCAAGAAGAGAACTCATTGATTCACTGCATTCATAGTCCAATGAATGGCCTGCCACACAGCAAATACATTCTTAGAAAGTGTCTGTCCCCATGAAGTGCCTGTGACCTAAGAATACATGCCCTAATCAACATCTGCAAATCAAGCAACATGATATACCACATTAACAAAATGAGGTATAAAAATCACATGATCTTCACAAGAGATGCAGAGAAAGCATTTGACAAGATCTGACTCTCAGTGCTTTACAACTCCTAAAATTTTATCCATTTATGATAAAAACTCTCAATAAAATGGGTACAGAAGGGAAGTACCCCAACACAATAAAGACCATATGACAAACCCACAGCCAACATCATACATAACAGTGAAAAACTAAAAGCCATCCCTCTGAGAACAGTAACAAGACAAGGGTGCCCACTCTCGCCACTCCTATTCAACATAGTACTGGAGGTTGTGGCGAGAGCAATTAGGTAAGAAAAAGAAATAAAAGGAATCCAAAGTGGAAAAGAAGAAGTGAAACTCCTGCTGTTTGCACATGACATGATTCTATATATAGAAAACCCTAAAGAATCCATTGGAAAATTATTAGAAATAACAACTACAGCAAAGTCACAGGGTACAAAATCAACTTACAAAAATCAGTTGCATTTCTATGCACTAATAATGAGCTAGCAGAAAGAGAAGTCAAGAATACAATCCCATTTACAATTGCAACAAAAAGAATAAAATATCCAGGAATAAATTTAGCCAAAGAGGTGAAAGACTTAGACACAGAAAACTATAAGACATTACTGAAAGAAACTGAAGAAGATATAAAGAGATGGAAAGATATTTCATGCTCACAGCTTGGAAGAATAAACATAGTTAAAATGTCCATATTGCCTAAAGCAATCTACAGAGTCAATGCAATCCCAATCAGAATCCCAAGGACATTCTTCATGGAAATAGAACAAAGAATCCTAAAATTTATATGGAACAACAAAATACCTCAAAATAGCCAAAGCAATCCTGAGAAAAAAGAACAAAGATGGAGGCATCACAATTCCTGACTTCAAAATATACTACAAAGCTACAGTAATCAAAACAGCATTGTACTGGCACAAAAAGAGACATACAGATCAATGGAACAGAATTGAAAGCCCAGGAAAAAACCCACACATCTATGCACAGTCAATCTTCCACAAAGGAGCCGAGAACACACAATGGAGAAAGGAAAGTCTCTTCAACAAATGGTGTTAGGAAAACTGGACAGTAACATGCAAAAGAATGAAAGTAGACCATTATCTTAGACCATACACAAAAATTAACTCAAAATGGATTAAACACTTGAAGGTAAGATGTGAAACCAAAAACTCCTAAAAGAAAATATAGGCAGTACACTCTACGACATTGGTCTTAGCAGCATCTTTTCGAATACTATGTCTACTTGGGCAAGGGAAAGAAAAGAAAAAATAAAGACATGGGACTACATCAGACTAAAAAGCTTGTGCAAGGCAAAGGAAACCATGAACAAAATGAAAAGATAACTCACCAACTGGGAGAAAATATTTGCAAATCATATATCCAACAAAGGGTTAATATCGAAAATATATAAAGAACTCACACAACTCAACAACAAAAAAACAACCCGATCAAAAAATGGGCAGAGGATATGAACAGACACTTTTCCAAAGAAGATATACAGATGGCAAATAGGCACATGAAAAGATGTTCAGGGGCCGGCCTGGTGGCACAGCGGTTAAGTGCGCACATTCCGCTTCAGCGGCCCGGGGTTCGCTGGTTCGGATCCTGAGTGTGGACATGGCACCACGTGGCAAGCCACGCTGTGGTAGGTGTCCCACATATAAAGTAGAGGAAGATGGGCACGAATGTTAGCTCAGGGCCAGTCTTCCTCAGCAAAAAGAGGAGGACTGGCAGATGTTAGCTCAGGGCTCATCTTCCTTGAAAAAAAAAAAAGAAAGGATGTTCAATGTCACTAATCATTAGGGAAACGCAAATCAAAACTACAATGAGATATCACCTTATACCTATCAGAATGGGTATAATTACCAAGACAAAAAATAACAAATGTTGGAGAGGATGTGGAGAACATGGAACTCTCATACACTGCGGGTGGGAATGCAACTGGTGCAGCCACTATGGAAAACAGTATGGAGAATTCTCAAAAAATTAAAAATAAAAATACCATACAATCCAGCCATCCCACTACCGGGTATTTATCCAAAGAACTTGAAATCAACAATCCAAAGAGATTTACATACCCCTATGTTCACTGCAGCATTACTCACAATAGCCAAGACGTGGAAGCAACCCAGTGCCCTTCTACAGATGAATGGATAAAAAAGACGTGGTATATATATACAATGGAATACTACTCAGCTATAAAAAAATGACAAAATTGTCCCGTTTGCAAAACATGGATGGACCTTGAGAGTATGATGTTAAGTGAAATAAGCCAGACAGAGAAAGACAAATACTGCATGATTTCACTCATTTGTGGAAGATAAACAAACACATGGATAAAGAGAACAGATCAGTGGTTATCAGAGGGGAAGAGAGCTGGGGTGGGCGAAAGGGGTAAAGGGGCACATAGGTATGGTGATGGAAAAAAATTACACTGCTGGTGGTGAGCATGACGCAGGCTATACAGAAATTGATTAATAATAATGTATACTTGAAAGTACACAATGTTATAAACCATTATGATCTCAATAAAATATTTGAAAAAAATAAAAAATAATACATTTAGGGGAAAGTAAAAAAAAAAAGAAAGAGTACATGCTCTTAAAGGCTCTTCTCAGCACCCTGCTTACTTTCTCATAGCAGCCCATAGTAATTCATACTAGGTATCTCAGACAAGGTTGAGCAAAGTCCCCCCCCCCAAGGCATCTTATCCAATCACAAGTTGCACATACACGCTTTAAACCTCTAATGAGGGATGGGGTCATTAAGCTGCTCATTTTCAGCAGTTGCAAAGAAAATATTCAGAACACATGGACTTGCATGTATATATGATTCCCTGAAACTGGAATGAAATTTCTCATATCTTGGCATCTTTGGCATCCCTATCCTGCAAATTCATACGTTGGCCTTCTTTCCTAATCCAACTAGGAGATATCATTGCTTCTTTATAATTCTTATAAAATTACATTAATATTTTATTATGGCACTTCCTACCCTATGTCATGATTAACTGTTTACATACCATCAGTGTGGCATTTGGAAAATGATTTAACTTTTCTCAGCATCATCTCTCTCATGGTTAAACAAGGTAACGATGCCTACTTTAAAAGGGGGTTTTTGAGGATTAAGAGGTGAAAGCATCACAGTGCCAGATAAATAGCACAAAATAAATGTTGGCTCACTTTGCTACATATTCTCCTCCCTACTAAACTGTAACATTATTGACGAATGCTTGGCATAGGAGTTTTAAACACAGCAGACAAGTTCTGCACCAACAAACATGGAAATAATGGATATACTAGTTACTGACCAGCTCTTCCTCTGAATAACAAAAACACTTGTGATTATAATATATTCCTAAGCCTTACATAGGTATGGTATCGTGTATTTTGTAGTGTGCCAACCAAGTACCTGATCTGTATAAAATTCTAGTCAATCAATAATTGATGATATGGTCTAATCTACCCCCAAATGTGAGTCTCTCAGAATTCCTACGGACATATCTATGAAAACGTAGATACCATAAAAGCAGAGACCTGAGCTAACTTGTTCCTTGCTGCTCCCTCAATGATTACAACAGTCCTGGCACACAGCAGACACTCAATAGATACTCACTGAACAAAACCCACTAGAATAAAGGTATCAGGTAAATCTCAGATAGACCTATCCTGAATGCAAACAGAACCCACCTCCTAGATTAAATGAGCTACACTAACCCTTACCTCACAGAAAGGAAAAACAAGCCCTCCTATGCTCCACTCCTCCCCATTTTTTAAAAAACATGAGCTAGAAACAATGATGCAAATTTTACTTCTACTAAGGTAGCCACTTTACAAAAACATTGAATTAAGAGTGTTAAAAACTGATTCTCAAAAAATCTTTTCTGGGGCCAGCCCTGTGGCTGAGTGGTTGAGTTTGTGCGCTCTGCTTCAGTGGCCCAGGGTTTCACCAGTTCGAATTCTGGGTGTGGACATGGCACCGCTCATCAAGCCACGATGAGGCGGCATCCCACATGCCACAACTAGAAGGACCCACAACTAAAAATACACAACTATGTACTGGGGGGCTTTGAGAGAAAAAGGAAAAATAAAATCTTTAAAAAAAAACCTTTTCTTATAAAAGTTAATACACAATCCATAGCTAACATCATACTTAATGGTTAAAGAATAGATGCTTTCCCCTTCAGATTAGGAACAAGATGGGTTGTCTATTCTTGCTACTTCTACTGAACATTATACTAGAGATTTTAGTAGTAAGGGCAATTAGGCAAGGAAAAAAAGGGCATTTGGATTGGAAAGGAAATAGTAAAACTATCTGTATTCACTCAAGACATTCTCCTGTATATAGAAAATCCTAAGGATTCCACAAAAAAACTAACAGAACTAACAAATGAGTTCAGCAAGATTGCAGGATGTAAGATCAACATACAAAAATCAATTTCATGTCTATACACTGTAATGAACAATCCAAAAAGGAAATTAAGAAAACAATTCCATTTATATAAATTCGATTTATTATAATATTTGATGTTATATAATAACATGAAAAATAATAAAATTCTCAGGAATAAATTAAACAAAGGAAGCAAAAGACTTGTACACTGAAAACTACAAAACATTGTTGAAAGAAATTAAAGACTTAAATGGAAAGATATATCTTTCGTGGATTGGAACACACTATTTTCAAGATGGCAATGCTTCACAAACGGATCTATAAAATCAATGTAATCTCTATCAAAATCACAGCTGTCTTTTCGCAGAAACTGACAAACTTATCCTAAAATTTGTATGGAAATGCAAGAGACTGAGAATAGTTAAAACAATCTGGAAAAAGAACAAAGCTGAAAGATTCTCACTTCTCAATTTCACAACTTACTACAAAGTAATCAAAACACTGTGCTACACGCATAAGGACAGACATATATATCGTTAGAATATAACTCAGAGTCTAGAAATGAACCTTTACCTTTATAGTCAACTGGTTTTTGACAAGGATGTTAACATAATTCAATCGGGAAAGAATAAGTCTTTTCAAGAAATGGTGCTGGGACAAGTGGATATCAACATACAAAATACTGAAGTTAGACCCCTACTTTACATCACATACAAAAATTAACTCAAAATGGAGCACAGGCCTAAGTGTAAGAGTTAAAACTACAAAACACTTAGAAGGGGGGCTGGTGTGGCCAAGTGGTTAAGTTTGTGTGCTCTGCTGCAGCGGCCTGGGGTTTTAGCCCGTTCAGATCCTGGGTGCGGACATGGCACTGCTCATCAGGCCATGCTGAGGTGGCGTCCCACATAGCACAACCAGAGGAACTCACAACTAGAATCTACAACTATGTACTGGGGGGTTTTGGGGGGAAGAATAAAAAAAAAAAAAGATTGGCAACAGTTATTAGCTCAGGTGCCTATCTTTAAAAAAAAAACAAAAAACGCTTAGACAAAAACAAAGAGGTAAATCTTTATGACCTTGGATTAGGCAATGGTTTCTTAGACTTGACACCATAAACACAAGCAACAAAAGAAAAAATAAATTGGACCTCATTAAAATTAAAAACTTTTGTGATTCAAAGGATACTATCAAGAATGCAAAAAGATAACCCACGAGAGAAAATTTGTGCAAACCAAGTATCTGATAAAGTTCTTGGATTCAGAATATACGAAGAACTCTGTCAACTCAAAAAAAAAAAAAAAAAAAAAGACACAGGCGGGCCCCGTGGCCAAGTGGTTAAGTTCATGCACTCTGCTGTAGGCGGCCCAGTGTTTCGTTGGTTTGAGTCCTGGGCACAGACATGGCACTGCTCATCAAGCCACGCTGAGGCAGCGTCCAACATGCCACAACTAGAAGGACCCACAACGAAGAATATACAACTGTGTACTGGGGGGCTTTGGGGAGAAAAAGGAAAAAAAATAAAATCCTTAAAAAAAAAAAAAGACAAATAACCCAATTTAAAAACGGGCAAAGGATTTGAATACACACATCTCCAAAGAAGATATACAATTGACCAAGAGGCAAATAAAAAAGATGCTCAATATCATTAGTATTAGAGAAATGCATATCAAAACCACAAAGAGAAACCACTCCACACTAGGATAGCTAAAGTGAAAAAGACAGACAATAACAAGTAGTGGTGAAGATGTGGAGAAACTGGAACCCTGATACATTGCTGGTGGGGATGTAAATTGTGCAGAGGCTTTGGATAGTAGTTTGCAGTTCTTCAAAAAGTTAAATGTACAGTTACCATATGACCCAGTAGTTCTACTCCAAGGCATACACGCAAGAGAACACAAACATACGACCACACGAAAACTTATACACAAAAGTTCATAGCAATATTATTTATAATAGCCAAAAGGTGTAAACAACTCAAATGTCCATCAACTCATGAATGGATAAACATGATGTGGTATATATCCATACAACGGAATATTATTTGGTCATAAAAGGAATGAAGTACTAATACATGCTAAAACATGGATGAACCCTGGAAACATTATGCTTAGTGAAAGAAGCCAGACACAAAAGGCCACATACTGTATGATTTCATTTATATGAAATGTCCAAAATAAGCAAATCCACAGAAACAGAAAGCAGACTACTAGTTGCCAGGGGTTGGGAGGAGGAAGGAATGGGGAATGACTGAATTGTACACTTTATTATTATTATTTTTTTCAAAGATTGGCACCTGAGCTAACAACTGTAGCCAATCTTTTTTGTTTTTTCTGTTTTTTCTCCCAAAACCCCCTCACTACATAGTTGGATATTTTAGTTGTGGATCCTTCTAGTTGTGGCACGTGGGACACCACCTCAGCATGGCCCGATGAGTGGTGCCATGTCTGCGCCCAGGATCCGAACCAGTGAAACTCCAGGCCACCAAAGCTGAGTGTACGAACTTAACCACTCGGCCACAGGACCAGCCCCTGAAATGTACACTTTAAAAGAGTGAATTTTATGGTATGTGTATTATATTTTAACAAAGCTCTTACATTAAAAAAAAGCAATATACATACATGCTATAAAATATCATCAAATGATATTTTATCCAATACCTGTCCCCAAGAAGTGGCCATTTCCCAGAAGGAACCACTATTAACAGTTTGGTAGGTACCCATCTAGATAGTTCCTATAAATGTGCAAATAAACATTTAAAAAAATATGTATTATTTTGGCAATTTGCTTTTCTCATTTCACAAAATATTATGGACATTTTTCCACGTTAGTACATAAAAATCTACTTGATTTTCTTTAAATGCCTGCAAAGTATTCCAATATATAGATATCCCAAAACTTAGCCAGTCTCTTACTAATGAACATTTGCATTATTTCCAGTTCTTTGATACTATAAACAGTGTTGTTTTGAGCATGACAGGGTACATTTGTCATGTTTGAGATTGCCTTGTACCTTTTAAACACCTTTCCTAGCCTTGGACTTAGGAAGCCCATCCCTCTTGTAAACAACAGAAAACTCCTTTTCCAGCCTTTCTTGCAATCCAGTGCAGGTATGTGACCTAAATTCCACCAACCAGGTATACAGCAAGACTCCCACTGGCAGTAAGCAGGGTGAGTGAGGAAACGTAGGGCAAGCAGACTCCACTTTCTGGTGAAGGAAGTGGATGAGATATCCCCCTTACCAGGGCAGCCCTACAAGGTTTGTGCATTGCTCCTGGCTGCCTAGTCAATACAGCCTGGCCCTCCTGGAGACTCTACAAGCTATAATGTCCCGTATTAAATCCCTTTCCATTTAAACATGCTGGAGCAGGCTCTATTATTTGGAATTGAGAATTCTGCCTGAAACAAACACCCCATACATATATATCCACATATATCTCTGCACATTTGTACAAGTATAACTGAATGATGAAATTCTAGCAACAGAATGGCCAAATTTCTCTCCAAAGAGATTATACAATTTTACATTCCTATCAACAGTGTGTAATGTACCTATTTGCTTACTCTGCTGCTGTGTAATAACTCCAAAACTAAGCAGCTTAAAATACGATGATTTTTACTTCTCATAATTCTGTGGGTTAGATGGGCAGTTGTTCTGGCCTGGGAGAGCTCAGCTCGGGCTGACTAAGATGGTCTCACTCACAGGCCCAAACGGAGTCTCAGCTCAGACAGCAGGAATGGTATAGCTGGGCCTCTCTCTCCACTTGGTCTCTCATCCTCCAGCAGCGTGGCCAAGGTTTCTTCATATGGTGGTCTCCCAGAAGCAAGAGAGGCCAAGCCTCAATGTGTTAACACTTTTCAAGCCTCTGCCTGTTTGTTGCTTCTTGATGTCCCATTGGCCAAAGCAAGTCACTTGCCCAAGCCCAAATTCAACGAGTAAGAGGTAGATTAACTCTTCAACTCTTGATGGGAGGACCTGCTTTTGCTGTGGCCATATTTTTAATCTACCACAGTTGGCCATGTAAAAATTTTTTTTTCTTTTTTGAAATTTATGGGCTTAACACCGGCCACTTAACTTTTTTTAATGGAATGGACTTAACTTTATTTAACAACTGTCTATTCTTTTTTTTTTTTAAAGATTTTAATTTTCCTTTTTCTCCCCAAAGCCCCGCGGTACATAGTTGTATATACATATATTTTTTTTTTAAGTTGTGAGTGCTTCTGGTTGTGGCATGTGGGACGCTGCCTCAGCGTGACTTGATGAGCAGTGCCATGTCCGTGCCCAGGATCCGAACCAGCGAAACCCTGGGCCGCCGAAGCAGAGGGCGAGAACTTAGCCATGGGGACAGCCCAGTAACTGTCTATTCTTGATCATGGGTTCCATAATTCTCTTACTCTATTCCATGTGCAACCCCACCCCCACACGCATGGCATAGAATAGCCTCATAGCCCATGTGCATGGTGGGCTAATCCTTAGTTTTCCACAGAGTATTAGTAAACCACCCAAGTAAATTACTTTCCAGAAGGAATTCAGAAGTAAATTTGGAAATTTCTCATTAATATCTTAAAAATGAGCAAATCAGTAATTTTGATTTATTGACAATACTTTTGATCTCCCAATATGAAAAAAACAGGGGAATCTGGATACTCATACTTCCTAACACTTATACCTGATTTTGTTGTTTATATTTTTATACAGGCATACCTCAAAGATATTGTGGGTTTGGTTTTAAACCATCACAATAAAGCAAATACTGCAATAAAGTGAGTGACATGAAGTTTTTGGTTCCCCAGTGCACAAAAAAGTTATTTTTATACTATACTATTAAGTGTGCAACAGAATTATGTCTAAAAAAATAATGTACATACCTTAATTAAAAAATACTTTATTGCTAAAAAATGCTAACCATCACCTGTGCCTTCAGCAAGTTGTAATCTTTTTGTTGGTGGAGGGTCTTGTGAAAACCGTAATTTATCTACAAATCCCAATAAAGTCAAGTGCAATCGAGGTATGCCTGTATTTCATAACCATAATTCACAAAATTTTAGCCTTATTTAAATAGATTATATGCTCATCTTCAGTCCTTTTACATATTTATTTATTTGTTTATTTAAACCCTCTCAAGGACACTTGTTCCTCACATGTTGGTGCACCCATTTATTCAATAGCTATTTCACGAGCACTTACTATGTACTAAGCATTAAACAGAAATGGTTTCTGCTCTCACAAAAGCTAAATCTGCATTCTCTAATTGCTCTTTTCCTCTGATGGTCTTCATTGTCTATCTCCTCTTCATTTTGTTGTTTTCTCAAGCTTGAGGTTCTCTGACACAGACTTACATCTTGGCATTGTCGATGTGACTGCTCATTTCTTTGAGATTTTCATTTCCATAGTGTCTTGATTATTATCTTTATTTTCTTTCTAGGGCTCTAACAGTTCATTTTCCTTCTGCTTTTGTTAGCTAAACTCCTTTCTTTTTTCCTCCTGATCTTTTCTATTTAACAGCTTTCTTGAGGTATAACTTGCATATCATAAAATTCACTCATTTTAAGTGTACAATTCAATGATTTTTAAAATAAATTTAGAGTTGTGCAACCATCACAATTCAATTTTAGAACATTTCCATCACCCCAGGAAGATCCCTCCTGCCCATTTCCCCAAACCTTTTATATTTCTTCCTTGAGCTCTCCCCACCCCACCCTGTCAGCTCCTCTTCTCTTTAATTTTTTTTTTTGGACAGTGCAGAAGAGTACTGTCTGGGCTAATTCTTCTGAGGTGTAACCTCTATCTGTTGTTTGCTTATTACTATCTTTTCCTACCTTTTCTAATGGTAGTATTTATGGTAGCATCTAGTCCCATGTCAGACCTCCTTCCACTTTAATTCAACTTTAAATAAAAACTTGAGAAAATAAGAGGCACGAATGGTAGAAAGAGGGCATGTTAGAGTCAATATGGCAGTCCAAAGTACAATGGTGATGCTCAGCATTCACTACAATAACCTAACCTAAGACAGAAGGAAAAATAGAACACCTTGGCTTTTTTTTATGGGAGAGCAAAACCTGGGTCACAGCTAAGGAGAAGAGAGAAGGGTGAAGACATTTCTTGGGATCAGTCAAGGTGATTAGGGAAGTAACCTCTACTGTAACTTCTATGAGAAATCTAAAGATACCAACTTGGGACTCAATAGGAAAGGAGCTTTTTCAGATGAAGATCTAAGGGTAGACCAATCAGTTACTAGGAGATGATAACAACATATACTAACCAGAAAGACCTCATGATAACAGACCTGGGATGCATTCCACTAGGCCACAGGGAGAGGAAGTCAAATAGTTCTACGAAGGGACAATGTAATACTTGCAACTCTCCCCAGTGAGGAGTGTTTTAATGATGAAATAGTTACTTCCAGACACCATGGGGCAATGTAAACTGTAAAACCCACTCAAAAAAGAGTTTGAAAATGTGAATAAAGAGTAATAAAATTGATCATACAATTAATAATATCTCTTTGAGGAATCTATTCTAAGGAAATTATCTGAAATTTGAGAAGTTTATATGGATAAAGATGTTCCCACAGCATTATTTATAATAGTGAAAAGTTGGAGCAATCCTATATGACTGGCAGTAGGGAAATGGTTAAGACAATTATGTCCATCCACGCACATAATGATTATATAATTGATCAAAATGGAATTATAATTACACTCCAATACAGAAACATATATATGTTAACTTACAGAGTATGTTTGCATGCTAACCTAAGAAAAAGAATATAAAATTACATGTACACTACAACTGTAAAAAAGCATGCACATAAAATGACCAAAAAGAAGTTCACAAAAATAATTATAGTTACATTGAGTTAGTGAGATTTGGGTGAATTATTACCCAATTTTCTTTGTTGTTCCAAATTACTTCCAAAGTAAAAAAAAAAGTTCACCTGTTAGTAGTGAGAATGAGTGTCATTAACTGAGGTAAGATTGCTTAACCACAGGAAAAAGTATCTGTGAGATACTCCCAGAGCCCTGGGACACAGGATTCTTCTCTGCAGTAAAGTGGAAAAGAAAAGGCTGCCACAGGCCTTCTTTCTTTCCAGGAGAAGCTGTTTCAAGTCCCACTGCCCTAGATGGGCAACTTTTCAGTTCACAAAGAAAAGTGGAGAGAGGCTGCCAGTAGAAAGGGGTCTTCTGAAAACCTAGCACTAATCAAATAACTGAGCATTTATTACATATAAGGTAGACCAATGTGTTCCAAAGACATTCATGTTAAGATGTGTCTCCTTCTGGTGGGCAGGAGAAAATCACTTTCTGTACCTTTAAACATACCACACCCTGTAGGCTGGAGGTGGTCCTAAGTATGTACCTGTGTTCCATGTAGCAGCTCAGGGGCTCCACACACACTGTGATGGCACCAATAGAGAAGGAGGACTTGACATTTGAGTCTGGATGGGTCTGCAGGGCCTGGACAACATCAATAACATCTGTGTAGCTGGGGGAAAAAAAGAGAATGATTAGTTTGCTGACTGGGGCTGCGGAGCTGGGGAGAAGAATGGCGAATGGCTGAGTGACCAAGAGTGGAAGGAAAACCCAAAGGAGGAGACTGTGACTGGGTTCCTTGCTGTCACCCCGCTTTATGATTTAGAGCCACTGGAGTCCACAGTGTTTCTACATTCCTGAGTGCCATTAGTCATCATAACTGTGCTAGAGTGAGCAGAAGCACCCCCCTATTGGGATAAAGGGAAGCCTGCAGGTGACCCCGGGGCTCTGAGGGTGGGACTTGGTGTCCTCAGGCCTGTTTTCTAAACAAGTTAGGAACTCCTGCATTGGTCTATTGTCTTTAATAGCTCTTTCCACCTCAGAGAACATGCAGGCAGGAGAGAAAGGGGGATCATCAGGAACCTCTCCAGGTTAGCAGACATATGTCAAATACCACTTGCATTCATATCTCCCGCCTGGAACTCCCTCCAAACTCCTGACCTCTCTAGACTTGATCATTTTTAGTTAGAACTTAATAAGTTAACGATCCAAAGCCCTGTCCTTCTCAGCAGAGGGGACTCCACTCTTTGAGCTGCTAGGCCAAAAGATATGTTTGGAGTCGCTGACTCCATTTTTTCTCAATCTTCAAAATATAACTAGAATGAGATCACTGCTCACACTCCCACGCTACTACTGGGTCCAAACTGCTATCATCTCCTGCATAGATCACCCCACAGCCTCCTCAGTGGCCTCCCTGCTTCTGTCCTTGCCTCTCCCCAACCTGTTTTCAACACAGAAGACAGAAGGATCATGCTAATTACATCGTCTAAGCCAGAAGGAGTGGCTTCCATCCCACTCAGCGTGAAGGCGAAAGCCCTGACAATGGCCCCCACAGCCCTCTATGATCTGCCCCCACACTGCAGGGAAGAGTTTCATCTCCTACTATTCCTTCCTTACCTGGATCCAGCCACTTTGGCCTCCTGGCTCTTCCCTGAACATGCCAGGCATACTTCCACCCTTGTACTCTCTGTGCCCTCCTGGGATGCTCTTGTCTTCCGATGTCTGCAAGGCTTGTTCCCTCACTCCCTTCAGGTCCCTGCTCAAGTGGCATCCTATGAGGGAGGGATCCTCTGACTTCATACAGCCTACGTGATACACCAACCCTCCCTCTGGAACAACCTGCCCACGCCACAATTCTTCTCCAAAGCACTGAACATCTCCTACATATGCTGTATTTTCTCATTTATTTGTTTATGGTCTGTCTCTGCAGTAAGATCATAAGGTGGTTGTTGAGTGCTGTAATCTATGGTGTGTAAAGAACGGTAGATGAATGAACTGGACGTTCAACCCTGGGTAGACCCATGGCCACTGCAAGCGGGGACCTGCCCTCTTCACCGTGTGGAGAACATTTTCCCAATTGATCCAGTGTATCATCAATAATCAGTTCCTATAGAGGGAAGGCAAATCTGATGGGTAGCCTTGCTGATCATATGGCTCTGGGTCCTAGCCTGGGCCCTTGTAAGGCCAGTGGTGGTGGCTGGGGGGATAGGTACAGCCTGCCTGAGCCATTTCCTGAGTTCCTTCAAACACTTCATTTGTAAAATGGCACTTGGCTTTATCCCAGATGACAATATTAGCACCTCCACCCCAAGGTCTGCCTCAGTCCTGACCAACCAGCAGTGCTCCAGTAAAGAACAGGGTGTGCTGGTTCTAGAGTTTCCCTACAAGGGCCTGGCAGCCAGACAGCCTTTAGAGCAAGCCCACTACTCACTGGCTTCTCTCGAAGGCTTCTCTCCCTATCTGGGCAAGTGTGTGTAAGACCACGTGGGGTTCTGCAGTGTCTGGGTGGGCCTAGATGCCAGGAGAGCCCTCAACACTGCCTGCACTGCCAGGCCCTTATGCACACAGAGTAAGCAGGACTGATACCTGCACATTGCCCCAAATCTCTCTGTGGTCGTGTTTAATGGATTTAACGCTCATGGTTAAGTGCCCCAGCCTTGCTCCTCAGCATCAGCTTTTCTCCTCTTCTAAAAAAGTGGGGGCTTTTATTTTCCATGTTTGGTAAGAACTGAGGCAAGACTCTCATTTCTTAGGGCAAAAAGCAGGTTTTGGTCATTTAAATGCAAAAGGTTTTTCCCTTGAGAGGGTGGCCAGGGAATTCCCAAGTTTTCAGAGCATTTCATTAATTTTCATTGATTTTTTTTTTAAAGATTGGCACCTGAGCTAACAACTGTTGCCAATATTTTTTTTTTTCCTTCTTCTTCTTCTCCCCAAAGCCCTCCAGTACATAGTGGTATATTCCAGTTGTGAGTGCTTTTGGTTGTGCTATGTAGGATGCCACCTCAGCATGGCCTGATGAGTGGTGCCATGTCCGTGCCCAGGATCCGAACAGGTGAAACCCCGGGCCGCCAAAGCGGAGTGTGCGAACTTAACCATTTGGCCACGGGGCCAGCCCCATAATCTTCACTGATTTTAACGGAAAAAGATAAGAATGAAAACAGACCCGGGCTCTTTGGTGAGGCCAAAGCATTTAAGTGCTGCATCTGGGCACTGCAGCCACAAGTCACTGTGGCAAAAGAGGAGACCCTTGGTGTCATTCACTCTACTTGTTAAGGGAGCTCTGCTAGACCCTCCCTCCCTCTCCAGCCCCTGCCCTATATTCACTCTGGGTGTGGCCTCCAAACAGAAGGAGGCAGCCCTCACCACAGAAGGAAGCAGCCAGAGCTTGTACCTGGCCCCTCTGGCTAACCTGTCCCAACACATAATGAAGGCAGAAAACTGGCTCTTCACATTTGCCTCTTTCTTGTCAGCACTCTCTTTATTAAAAATAAAAACACAATGAAAATCTAGCAGGACTTTAACTTTCTTTCCTCTGAAACAACAGATATTCCATTCAAGAGTCCTTTGAGGGGCCGGCCCCATGGCCCAGTGGTTAAGTTCACACACTCCTCTTTGGCAGTCCAGGTTTTGCTGGCTCAGATCCTGGGCGTGGACCTAGCACCACTCATCAGGCCATGCTGAGGTGGCGTCCCACACAGCACAACCAGAAGGATCTACAGCTAGAATATACAACTACGTACTGAAGGGCTTTGGGGAGAAAAAGGAAAAAAAAAAAAAGACTGGCAACAGATGTTAGCTCAGGTGCCAATCTTAAAAAAAAAACGAGTCCTTCTGGCTCCGTTTTATGTTTGCAACTTAAGCCTACATTTGTGCACACGTTTTGCATTAATTCAATTTTTGCTTTGAGAGATAATTTGTTTTAAACGTAGGTAATTTAAAGAATGATATTACAACTCTCCAGAGTATAAACAAATATAGCCCCTCAAATTCCTTAAAATTAATTTTTAAAAATTAAGATTGCCCCAGTTTTACTTATTTGAGTGTGTATATTAAGTTCTATACAATTTTGTCACCTGTGTAGGTTCCTATATCCACCACAGTCAGGATACTGAGTGGTTCCAACACAAGGATCCCTCATGTTGCCCTTTTATAACCACACTCACCTCCCTCCTGCCCCTGACTCTCATGCCTAAATCCTGGTAACCACTAATGTCTTCCATTTCTAAAATTTTATCATTTCAAAATACATTAATTTTTAAAACAACATCTAGTAGCTCCACTTGATGTCAAAGCTGGGTACCACTCCCTGTACTGCTGGAACCAAGCCACTCAAGGGGAAAAAGAAAACTCTGCCCTATACTACAGCTTTCCCCCAAAGAAGATAAAAGACACATGCAAGGAATAAAATTCTCAACTTGAGAAGCCTCTGGGGTCTTGCTTCATCAGCAACCTCAATACTGGGCTCAAAGGTCCAGTCCCAAGGAGATGGACATGCAAAAAGGAGGCTGCCACGAGTTCCCTGCTGAGCCTCAAGAGAATGTGCCCAGCCTGTAAGAGAGTGTCTTAGTGAGAGCCACAGTGTTTAGCTGATATTGTGACTTAAGTCTCTCAGGAAATCTGAGGTCCCTAACATTCTGGGGCCGCGACTGGGCAAAGGCTGGGTCTGAGAGTACTAGAGTGGGCTGGTGATAACCTGTCATTGCAATCCAGAGCAGCCAGAATAGCTGACACTTTTGCAGACTTGTACAGTCAGAAACAAGGAGTCAACGATGCTCCCTGAAATGATGGAAGATAGAAATGACCTCAGTTGCAGAATGTCAAGCTGCTAAATTTGACTCCAGGTCCACAACCCTAGTGACTCTCAGCTCGGGTTGGGGCGGGGGCGGGGGCAGAGCAATCCATTCCTTTGACCACTAGAAGTTATAGAAAACAAGTAGTTTCAAGCCCAGAATTTTGTTCTGTGGCTTCCACGACCTCAGCCCACAAGTAGAACAAAACAGCCGACAGAAGGGAAGGCTGGGGCAGTTGTGAGAATAAGGCCTGAAGAAGAGGAACAACGGCTGTCAGGGTGCACAGTCCCGCCTGCCTCCTGCCTCAGGACCACTGGCCCAGCTTCCTCCAGTTCTCATCATAACACCCAGGAGACCAAACAGGATCTTGGCTTATTCTTTACTGGAAACAATTAGCCAATTGCAAATACTAATTATTATAAGCACCAAAAAGTAGCATAGCACAAAAGCACTTTGTGAGAACTGGCAAAAGCTTCTATATTACCAACCATAATGACACCGGTGAAGAGGGAGCCCGTTTTCCTGACCCGGCACATTCTCCTCTGGGCCTGGGGGGTGATGGGCCTGCACGAGGCCCCTCCCTGTAAAGCCTTAGAACAGGTCAAGGGAAGCTCCTTGCAGCCAGGGTCCCCAGAGGAGCACACACTCTGTCAAACCTGTCCTCACAGAGAGCTCCTTGCCCAACTGGACTATTCACGCTCCTCACTGAGGGTTCCAGTAAATCCTCCAGGACTAGCCATCCTGGGGATGGTGGGGCTTGAGATTGTAGAGTATAGGGGCCATCTCTGTAACTCCACAGGAGGGAGGTCTGAAACAGATGAAGCTCCCTTGCCTAGATGGTGAAGGAAGAGGCTTAGGGACCACTATTATTATAAGAATTATCAAAAGAATCTTGCCCAGAAAACCTCCTCCCTAATTCTCCACCTTTTGAGGATATCATGATCTTGATGCCCAACTTAAAACTTGTGTGCAAGCTACTCCAGCCACTCTAGGCCACAGGATAGCAACAGGAGTCCTTGCTCATTTAAGGCCTCCCTGGGCAGCACAGACACAGCTCATGCACAGCAATGTGTTCTGTGCTTCAGGTTAGCTACACACGAAATAACAGTAATCGCAAGGCACCACCCTATCCCAGTGCCCCTACAAGAAATCCAGTGCTCACCCCTGTAACACCACCAGCAGTCTGGTTTTCTTGCGGATGTAGGCTGACTGGCGGGCAGAGCGGTTCTGTTGGGCCTCCAGGGCAGTGGAGAGGTATCTCTGGAAATGAGCAGCATGAAAACATTCGGAGCTGTCCATGATTTGGCGGTACACCATCCACCTGGAAATGGCAAGTGTAATCTCAGCATGAGAGCCACCCGATGGCCTGTCTTAGCCAGTGGATTCAAATGTGGCCAGTACTCCCACAGACATTCTGCCCAGTGAACCCGTATAGGAGAAAGCAATCCTGGCACCACAGAAACAGGTGAAGAGCACTGGCTGGATGGGGAGCTCCGTATCCTGAAACCACTATCATTGGAGCTTTTTTTTTTTTGCTGAGGAAGATTTGCCCTGAGCTAACATCTGTGTCAATTTTCCTCTATTTTGTATGTGGGTCACTGCCACAGTATGGCTGACAAGTAGTGATCCAAAACCACGAACCCAGACTGCTGAAGTGGAGCAAGCTGAACTTAACCACTGTGCCACAGGGCTGGCCCCCATCATTGGAGCTTTTGAAAGGAAATCCCATGCCACAGGGAAAAAGGTCAGCTTAAGCACATGACCAACAGACTTTAGAGTTGAGAAAGACTCCTTCTGACTAGGCAGTCACTTCCTGAAGGACCATTCAATAAAATGGCTTCAGTCTGGTAATCAGTAAAACTCTTGCTAAGAAAAAGAAACAGGCAGGGTGAAGAATTCAGACTGTTTATAGAACAGAAGCAATAGAAACGAGGGAGGGACGGGTTAGCTACGTAGCACTTATAAAGGAGGTCCATTAGTTCCCTAGCATCTCTCCAAAACTTGCCCCTCCCCAGTCTCACACCCTAAAGTCCCAAACCTCTGGGAGATTTCAGTCTTCTTGATTACTCTATGGACTCCCGCAGGATGCCTTACTATGAAGCAGACTGACTAGGTATTAAATGCCCAGTTCAGTCAGCAAGGATTGTTAAGTAATCTGCTAGCCAGGTAGAAGTGGTGGATGAATGATTTCCCCAACTTCACCTGAGCCATCATGTCCCAGCTGTACCTGAGCTCACACAGTCTCCCGGGGATCAGGGAAGGACCACATGTACCAGCTCCCAAGTTCTAACCACCCTGCTCCTGAATTTCCCTGCTGACAAGGCACACTCCCAGGCCTCTATCCATGTGGTCCTGCTGCTACAGTGCTCTTCCCCAGAGAACCAAAGGTTCATTCCCTCATTTCCTGAGGCCTTTGCTCAAATGTTACCTTCTCAGTGAGGTCTTCCCTGAGCACCCAATTTAAAACTGGAATCCCTCCCCTAGCCCGGCACTCCCTATAGCCTTCTCTGCTTTATTTTCTCCATAGCACTTTTCACTAGCTAATATACTGTTTTCCTTATCTGGTTAATTGTCTGTCTTCCCAAACTAGAATGTAAGCTCCATGAGGGCAGAGATTTCGAAGTCTGTTATGTTCGTTTGGAACAGTGCCTGGCACACAGAAAGTGCTCAGTACAAATGTGTTAAATGAATGGATGGATGTCCGGATGGATGACTATTGTGCTAATACCAATTACCCCAAAGGTCAGTACATGTCAAAGGTCTCCCAGTGCCTAGGCAGGCCCAGGCATAGAATCCCTTCCCCCAAAGCAAAGGCAGAAGCCATACTAACCTGCCATATTCCTTATGCAGAGTGATCAGAAAAGCACAGAGCTCGTTAGCATGACAGCCTGGGAGGCCAGTTACAATGCTGATGATTACCTATATGAAAGAAAAGTCATTTGGGTTTGTGATTCAACTGGGAGGCAGCATTGTGTAAGAGGTTAAGAGAACTTAACTGGAGCCAGGTTCTGTGGATTTGCACCTCAGCACCAGCACTCACTAGCTATGTGACCTTGGGCTAACAACAGAACCTGCCTTGCAGGATGGGTGTGATGATTAACTGAGTTAATATATGTAAAGTGCTTAGAACAGTGTCTGGCACATAGCAAACACCATATAAAATGTAGTGTTACTATTATAATTTCCATTGAGCAGGTTGTGACTGGATCAGTTAAAATACAGTGGAAAATACTGGTCAGAAAGGAGGTCTGGGACAGAAATGTCACAGGCTGAATTCAGCAATCTGGTAACTCAGCGAAGGAGAGAAGTGGCACTGGGGACTCTGGCTGGCTGTCCATGCCCTCCAAGCCACAGGGCCTGAGCTAAGGAAACAAACTGCACATAGGAGGCACTTCTGAGTCTTGATGGGGAGAAGAGGAGCCAGGCTGGACTGTCTTAACGTTACTACACAACCACATGAAAACAGGGCCTTCTGCAGGCAGGTATTACAAAGCAACTCAAGAAATTCCCTGACAAAGGGGTCAAGCCTGGGAAGAGAGGACCCTGCAGTCCCTGAAGGATATCAATGTAAATGACACAGCATGGCAAGGACCTCTTTAAGTATGTGTTTAATTTCACAATACACAAGACTCACTGGGACAAGCCTGGTCACATCAGCAGAGCAATGGCTGTGGATCTGTGTTCTTTTGTGGGAACCAGACATTCTCCTTCCTCCCCTCTGACCAGGCCCCTACTCTGTGTCCCTTTCTGGCCTTGTGGGAAGTATTCCACGTAACTGACTTTTTGCTTATCCTCCTTCCATCCAAATTTCCCCATCTCACTTCTTATTCCTCAGTGCCCAGGCCTCAGCCTCTCAAATCACAGCTGACATGCTTACAGCCAGATACCTTGTAACTTTAAGGCCAGTCCTATAGCACTGTTTAAAAAAAATTATTTTATTGATTATGGTACTTTTTAAATAAAATATAACAAGTAAGCATTTTCATTTTTAAACTTTTGCCTAAGGGGAAAATGACATTTCTAATTGCTTAGAGCTTCTATTTTCTTCTGCAGCTGACTTCCAGACTTGCACAAAAATAAACATCCTCTTTGAGCATATTATGACATATGCTTCCAAAGAAATGCTGAGAGGGGTCAAGAGGAGGGAAGTGTGAGGCGGGAGCAGATTAAAATCCACTCTTGGGAAGACAATGTTTACAAAGTATCACCTTACCCTGGTGATGCCAGCAAGGCCCGAGTAACAAGGCCCTTCCCCTTATTAAGCTCAATGTGTCACAACCACAAAGAGTAGCCGGTACGAGAACGCCGAGCAAGAGCTGAAAGGCCTGGAGAAACACGGGGACGGAAGAGCAAGGTGCCAGGGTTTGCTGGCTGCCATGGGGCTCAGCTGGGGTTAATGCAGACGCCTGTACCCAGTCATTGTATACAACGGGTTTCATGTGTATCGTTACATCAGTATGCAAGGAGGTGGAGAGTCTTATAAAAGGGACTCCGCCTGAGCTCCTTTTGTTAACTGACACAGAAGATCCAAGCGCAGGCTATCAGGATTATCTTCCTGTGAATTCCCAGCATATTTGGTGAGCTGCTGTACCTTGTCATTTTCCACTTGGTGAGTAGGGTTGAGTTCAGCTTGCTGCAGCAGGACGGGGAGATGGGTCCTCATCACAGGCTCCCGACTAATGCTACTGAAGGTGAAATGCTGGAGAAACCTAGGAAAACAAAGACAATGCTATTATATTACCACCACCAGCCTTGCTTGAATGTCCCCATTCATAGGAGAAACTCCTTATTTAATTGCTGAAAAAGAAACCTTAGAAAGATTCTCTCTAGAGAATAAAATTGCATACGGTGTGTCATTACTACCCTTTATAACGATCCCTAAGAAGCCATAAAGAAAAAAGAGCTTAGAAAGGACCAGCACTGAAGTTTCCGACATTTCAAAAGCCAGAACATTAAACATCTATAAATAGAAAACCAGAGCTCACCAATCTAGCTCTGGGAGTTTTGCTGAGAGTAGCTTTAGAGGACTCCACTTCTCCCCAGCAGAATGGCTCAGGACACTGAAGAGCTTCTGTGCACCGGAATGTCTGCAATATCAAAAGCTTACAGATTAGAATGAACTCCATCTCCCAACAGAACATATAACTTGTTCTGGTGCTTTCAAGCCAGAGTCCTGAGACAGAATCAACACTTCCAAAACACTGCCTTAAATAAAATGTAGTGTTACTGCAGGAGAACTGGTGTGCCCACATGGGAAGGTTGGCCTGAAACCCTTGGTAATCCTATGGGTTTCTGATTCTTGGTGGATTTCATCTCTCTGGCTTCAACTTCCCCAAGGGCACTGGCTACCTGCAAGTTGGCAGCACTAAAACAACTGTCGGCCTTTTCAGAAGCCAAGACCCCTGTGTTACATAACACAAGTCATCCTGCAGAGAGAGCAGACACACACAGCTTAGGGAAACAAGCATAAACACTGAAGGCAGCCACTTACAATCTCTTTTGTTCCACAGATAATCCATCTTCCTGGATCACTTTTAAAGACAGCCCTGAGTTAGCCTGCTGTTGCCAAGGGGAGAAGACCTAAACAAAACAGAATTTGAGCAAAGAACACTTTAAACCCAACAACAGGATATGGAATCCACATGGGGATTTGATGATTGTTGAAAATCTAGACTGTCAGTACAGAGAAAAACCATCATAACAAACAAGTTTGTTTCAAAAACAGAGGCCTGAAGCAATTTTGTTCTGTATTTTTCAAAACCAGAATTTCTTTCTGGGTTCCTCTCCCAGGGATTCTGCTCCTTAAAAGGCCAAGAAGCACGAAGCAAGGTGTCAGGTAACAGTGTTCTGGCAGCAAAGGCATGTTCTTCCCTGATGATAAGTCCAGACAGAAGGAGCTGTTCAAGCAACTCCTGCCTAGAGGCTGAAGAGAATCTAAAGGGCTATCTCTATGTTCCTGGATTGAAAGGACAAGCAGAAGGAGATAGGAAGGACCAGGAGGCAGCAAGAGGAAGACAGACCGGCCTGAGAAGCCACGCCACTCTGCAGTCAAGGCCAGCTCTTATCTTCTCCAAGTTCTGTGAATCTGTCCTGAGGGAGAGACACTGTCCTCTCACATAAGCTGCTGCAATCATACCTTTCCAAGTATTTCCACCAGTCACGAGGCTGGCCATCCGTTTGACTTTGGCTACTGCTTGGTCTCTAAGTGGGTTGTATGATTCTCAATAAGCTTCCTCACTCACGCAATCTGTGCCAAGTGCCTATAATATGCAGCCAGCCAGGTAGGACTATTCACAGGGACAGGGCCTGTGAACCATGGGGAGGGAGAGCTTAGGGCGGGGTAGAGAGCTCTGATGCAGTAGGTAGGGCCAAACAATTCAGTAAAGTAGCTAAAAGGAAAATAATTAGGATTTAAAGGGGACAAAGAAGACTTTTCTTAGAAGCTAAAAAGGTTTTTTGTTCAATTCCTTTAGGCTCTCAGCTCTCAATGGCAAGAGCACCATTTCAGGACCCAAAGGGCTTAGTAGTAGCCATCCCCCACCAAGCCCTCCCAACTCTCCCTCTCATTACCTCACTGTTAGTTCTGAAATGTTGCCTCATCATCTAAATTGCTAGAGAAAAAAAGTAGTACTTGTTTTGCTGACTAATGATCGATGTTACCTCTGAGTAAAATGCTTGATATATCTTTGATTTGGGGAAAAGTGCAATCATCAGAAAATTGCTTGATCCATGGAAATGAACTGGGAGATGAGGAAGCAGTGAGCTTTTGAAGTCTACCAGAAGGGCAGCAACAATACTGGTGGAATCCTAAAGAGAAAAAGAGGGAGCATGAGTGAGAAAAGCAATTTGCATGATACCAGCCCTCACAACTACCGCCAGAAGACATACGACAAATTTCAGTGCAATTATTTTCACATTATGGGTTTATTGGGGTTCAATTATAGATGTACTTTCCAATACCCAGTGATAGAAGATAATCCTTGTTTTATTCTTAGTGAAGTAACATTAGTTTATAACATCATATAAGTTTCAGGTGAGCATCACTATATTTGGATTTCTGTATAGACTACGTTGTGTTCACCACCCAAAGTCTAGTTTCCATTTGTCACTGTACACATGTGCCCTTTTATCCCTTTCACCCTCCCTGCTTCCATTCTGGTAACCACCAACCTATTCTCTGTGTCTATGTGTTTGTTTGTTGTTTTTTTTATCTTCCATTTATGAGTGAAATCATATGCTATTTGGCTTTCTCCTTCTCTGTCTGACTTATTTTGCTTAGCACAATACTCTCAAGGTCCATCCATGTTGTCGCAAATGGCAAGATTTCATTTTTTTTTATGGCTCAGTAGTATTGCATTGTGTATATACATACATATATATACATATATACATACATATATATACCACATATCCTTTATCCATTCAGATGTTGATGGGCACTTAGGTTGTTTCTAAGTCTTAGCTCTTGTGAATAACGCTGCATACATCTTTTTGAATTAGTGTTTTTGTGTTCTTTGGATAAATACCCAGTAGTGGGATAGCTGGATCATATGGTAGTTATATTCCTTTTTTTTTTTTTTTTTTTGCTGAGGAAGATTCACCCTGAGCTAACATCTGTTGCCAATGTTCCCCTTCTGCTTGAGGAAGATACCCCCTGAACTAACGTCTGTGTCAATCTTCCTCTATTTTGTACGTGGGTTGCCGCCACAGCACAGCTGCCAACAAGTGCTGTAGGTCCGCATCCAGGAACCGAACCCGGGCCGCCAAAGCGGAGAGTTCTGAACTTAATCACTAGGCAATGGGACTGGGGCCCTATTCTTAATTTTTTGAGGGATCTCCATACTGTTTTCTGTGGCTGAACCAGTTTATATTCCCACCAGTGGTGTACAAGAGTTCCCTTTTTTCCCACATCCTCTCCAATACTTATTTCTTGTCTTTTTAATAACAGCCTTTCTGATGGGTGTGAGGTGATATGTCATTGTAGTTTTAATTTGCATTATCCTAATAATTAGTGACACTGAACATCTTTTCATGTATCTGCTGGCCATCTGTATACCTTTTTTGGAAAAATGTTCAAATCCTCTGTGCATTTTTTAATTGGGTTTTGTTGTTGAGATGTATGAGATCTTTAAATATTTTTGATATTAACCTCTTATTGGATATATGATTTGCAAATATCATCTCCCAATTATTAGATTGTCTTTTCGTTTTGTTGATGGTTTTCTTTGCCGTGCAGAAGCTTTTTCGTTTGATATAATCCCGTTTGTTGATTTTTTCTTTTTTTCCCTTGCCTGAGGAGACATGATATTCAAAAAGATACTGCTAAGGCTGAGGCCAAAGAGCATACGACTGTGTTTTCTTCTAGGAGTTTCATGGTTTCAGGTCTTACATTCAAGTCTTTAATCCATTTTTAGTTAATATTTGTGTATGGTGGAAAATAAAGGTCTACTTTCATTTTTATGCCTATGGCTGCCCAGTTTTCCCAACACCGTCTACTGAAGAGACTTCCCTTTCTCCATTGTGTGTTCTCGGCTCCTTTGTCGAAGAGCAGTTTTCCATAGATGTGTGGGTTTATTTCTGGGCTCTTGATTCTGTTCCATTGATCTGTGTGTCTGTTTTTATGCCAGTACCATGCTGTTTTGATTACTATAGCTTTGTAGTATATTTTGAAATCAGGGATTGTCATGCCTCTAGCTTTGTTCTTTTTTCTTAGGATTGCTTTGGCTATTTGGGGTCTTTTGTTATTCCACATAAATTTTAGGATTCTCTGTTCTTTTCATGAAAAATGTCATTGGGACTTGATAGGGATTGCATTAAATGCATACATTGCTTTAGGAAGCACAGATGTTTTAATTATGCTAGTTCTTCCAATCCATGAGCAGGGAATATCTTTCCAGTTCTTTGTCTCTTCTTCAATTTCTTTCAACAATGTTTCATAGTTTTCAGTGTACAAGTCTTTCACCTCTTTGGTTAAATTTATTCCTAGGTATTTTACTTTTTTTGTTGCCATTGTAAATGTGACTGTAGTCTTGATTTCTCATTCTGCTATTTCATTGTTAGTATATAGAAAGACAACTGATTTTTGTATGTTGATTTTGCAACTTTACAGTATTTGCTTATTATTTCTAAAAGTTTTTTTGTGGATTCTTTAGGATTTTCTGTACAAAAAAATCATGTCACCTGCAAATAGTGACAGTTTTACTTCGTCCTTTGCCATTTGGATCCCTTTTATGTCATTTTCTTGCCTGACTGCTCTGGCTAGGACTTCCAACACTATGTTAAACAAGAATGGTGAAAGTGGGCAACCTTATCTTATTTCTGTTCTTACAGGGATAGCTTTCAGTTTTTCATTGTAGAGTATGTTAGCTGTGAGTTTGTCAGACATAGCCTTTACTATGTTAAGGTATCTTCCTTCTATACCCATTTTACTCAGTTTTTTTTTTTTTTTATCATAGACGGATACTATATTTTGTCGAATGCTTTCTCTGCAACTTATTGAGATGATTACATGATTTTTATTCTTCATTTTGTTAATGTAGTGTATCACACTGATTGATTATTTGTGGATGTTGAACCATCCCTCCATCCCTGGAATAAATCCCACTTGATCATGGTGTATGATCCTTTTAATGTATTGCTGTATTCAATTTGTTAATATTTTGTCGAAGATTTTTGCATCTATGTTCATCAGTGACAGTGGCCTGTAATCTTCCTTTTTTGTGTTGTCCTTGTCTGGTTTTGGTATCAGGGTAATGTTGACCTCATAGAATAAGTTAGGTGTCCCCCCTTCTTCACTTTTTGGAAGAGTTTGAGAAGGACAGGTAAATCTTCTTTGAATATTTGGTAGAATTCACTGCAGAAGCCTGGACTTCTGTTTTTTGGGAGGTTTTTGATTACTGTTTTGATCTTCTTGTTGGTGACTGGTTTATTCAGATTCTTTATTTCTTCTTGATTCAGTTATGGAATGTTTTATAATTCTAAGAATTTCTTCATTTCTTCTAGATTATCCAGTTTGTTGGCATACAGCTTTTCAAAGTATTCTCTTACAATGCTTTGTATTCCTGTGGTGTCCACCGTAATTCCTCCTCTTTCATTTTTGATTATTTTTTAAAGATTTTTTTTTTCCTTTTTCTCCCCAAAGCCCCCCAGTACATAGTTGTATATTCTTAGTTGTGGGTCCTTCTACTTGTGGCATATGGGATGCTGCCTCAGCACGGCCTGATGAGCGGTGCCACATCCATGTCCAGGATTCGAACTGGTGAAACCCTGGGCCACCACAATGGAGCATGTGAACTTAACCACTCAGCCATGGGGATGGACCCTCATTTCTGATTTTATTTATTTGAGCCTTCTCTCTTTTTTTCCTTGGTGAGTCCAGCTAAAGGTTTGTCAATTTTGTTTATCTTTTCGAAGAACCAGCTCTTAGTTTCATTATCTTCTCTATTGTCTTTTTAGTCTCTATTTATTTCCTAATTTTTAATATTTCCTTCCTTCTACTGATTTTCGGGTTCGTTTATTCTTCTTGTATCTCCTTTAGGTGTACTGTTATATTGTTTATTTGAGATTTTTCTTCTTTCTTAAGGTAGGCCTGTATTGTTATAAACTTTCGTCAGTACTGCTTTTGCTGTTTCACACAGATTTTGGCATGTTGCATTTTCATTTTCATTTGTCTCCAGGCATTTTTTTAATTTATTCATTGACCCAATCATTATTCAGTAGTATTTTGTTTAATCTCCACATATCTAGTGACTTCTCCAACTTTCCTCTTGTAGTTCATTTCTAGTTTCATACCATTGTGCTTAGAAAAGATGCTTGATATTATTTCAATCTTCCTAAATTTATTGAGACTTGCTGTGTGGCCAACATGCGATCTATCCTGGAGAATGTTCCATGTGCATTTGAAAAGAATGCGTATTCTGCAGTTTTGGATGGAATGTTCTGTATACATCTAGTAAGTCCATCTGGTCTAATGTCTCATTTAAGGCCAATGTTTCCTTATTGATCTTCTATCTGGAGGAGCTATCCATTGATGTAAGTTGAGTGTTAAAGTGCCCTACTATTATTGTGTCACTGTCAATGTCTCCTTTTATGTCTATAAATATTTGCTTTATATATTTAGGTGCTCCTGTATTGGGCACATAGATATTTACAAGTGTTAAATCCCCTTGTTGGACTGTTCCCTTTATCATTACATAATGCTCTTCTTTGTCTTTTGTTACAGTTTATGTTTTAAAGTCTGTTTCTTCTAATATAAGTATTACTACCCCAGCCTTCTTTTCATTTCCATTTGCATGGAGTATCTCTTTCCATCCCTTCACTTTCAATTTGTGAATGTCTTTAGGTCTGAAGTGTGTCTCTTGTATGTGGCATATATATGGGTCTTGTTATTTTTTATCCCTTCAGCCACCCTATGTCTTTTGATTAGAGCATTTAGTCCACTGATATTTAAAGTAACTACTGATAAGTATGTATTTATTGCCACTTTGTTGCTTTTTTCTGGATGTTTTTGTAGTTCTTCTCTGTTCTTTTCTTCTTCTCTTGCTCTCTTCCCTTGTGATTTGATGGCTTTCTTTAGCTTTCATGTTTGGGTTCCTTCATCTTTATTTTTTTGTGTATTTATTATGTTTTTGGTTTGTGGTTACCCTGAAGTTCATACATAATAACCTTTGAAAAGAGCAATCCATATTAAGTTGATAGTCTCCTAAGTTTGACCTCTTACTAAAAGCCCTATGCTTTTACTACCCCCTGCCATGTTTTATGTTTTTGATATCATATTTTATCTCTTATTTTTGTGTATCCCTTAACCTCTTGTTATGGATATAGAGGATTTTAGTACTTTTGACCTTCATAGGGGTATCAGAGGCTGTTGATCCACTACCTTTCCTGCATATTTGCCTTTATCAGTGGTATTTCTTCTTTGATAATTTTCTTATTCCTATTTGTGGCCTTTTCTTTTCCACTTAAATATGTCACTTTAACATTTCTTGTGAGGCCTGTTTAGTGGTGATGAACTCCTTCACTTTTTGTGTGTTTGAAAAGCTCTTTATCTTTCTTTCCATTCAGAATGATAACCTTGCTGGATAGAGTATTCCTCATTGTAGGTTTTCTCCTTTCAGCACTTTTGAGTATACTGTACCACTCCCTTCTAGCCTGTAGGGTTTCTGCTGAAAAGTCAGCCTATGGTTTCCTTTGTATGTAACTTGTTGCTTTTCTCTTGCAGATTTTAGGATTCTCTCTTTATTTTTAGTTCTTGACATTTTAATTATAACACATCTTGGTGTGGGCCTCTTTGGGTTCATCTTGTTTGGTACTCTCTGTGCTTCCTGTATCTATATGTCTGTCTCCTTCCCCAGGTGAGAGAAGTTTTCAGCTATTAGTTCTTCGAATAAGTTGTCTGCCCCTTTGTCTCTCTTCTCCTTCTGGGAAACCTAGAATGCAAAGGTTAGTATGCTTGACATTGTCCTGGAGGTCTCTTAGACTGTCCTTGTTCTTTTCAATTCTTTTTTTCTGTTTAGCTTGGGTGATTCCTTCCACTCTGTCATCCAGATCACTGATCCATTTTTCTGTGTCATCTGCTCTGCTGCTGATTCCCTCTAGTGAATTTTTCTTTTCCATTATTGTATTCTTCAGTTCTGATTGGTTCTTTTTTTATTTTCTAATTCTTTGCTGAAGTTCTCACTGTGTTCACCTATTCTTCTCCCCAGATCAGTGAGCATCCTTATGATTCTTAGTTTGTACTCTTTATTAGGCAGATTGCTTATCTCTGTTTCATAACATTCTTTTTCTGGGATTTGTCCTGTTCCCTTATTTGGAACATAATCTTTTGTCTCCTGATTTTGCTTATTTTTTATGCTTATTTCTAAACATTAGGTAGATCAACTATGTCCCCCAATCTTGGAAATGTGGCCTTATGTAAGACATACCTCATGGGGCCCAATAGTGTCCTCCCCTCTTGCCACTCATGCCAAATGCTCTAGGGGTGTCCACTGAATGGCTGCATGTACCCTTCTGTTGTGGCAGGGTTGCTATTGCTGATGCATGGGTAGGCTAGGCTGGCCCATGGGCCAGCTGGTTGTGAGGCTCGGTCACATGCAGCTGCTACAGGTAGTTTATTGGGCAGGGCAAACTTCTGGCACAGCTGGGTGCAAGGGTGATAGCACATAACTATTGCAGTTTTGCTGGTAAGTGAGCCAAGTCCCTAGTGTAATCGTTGCTAGGTCTGGGGGCAGACAATTGCTGTAGGCCCCTGGTGCAGCTCCCTATGGTGCTCTACTGTCTCTGTGTTGGTGGGTAGGGTAGGCTTCAAGTGAGGCTAGCTAGCTGTGCTGAATGCAGGTATTGTCAGCTTGCTTCCAGGTGGGGCAGGCCTCTGGCAAGAACTGGCTATGCTGCCCTGTGGTGCACAGCTGCCTCAGGAATGCTGATGGGTGAGGCAGGCCCCAGGCATGGCAGCACACAACTGATTCAGGTGTTAGTAGGCAGGGCAGATCCCCTGGGTGGCTGTTTGAGATGGACAGCAGCACAAGTCTGCTGCGGGCCCACAAGTGCACTGGGGCTCACTGGTGGGCAGGGCCAGTTCCTGGGGCAGGCTGCCTGCTGCCTGGCTATGCTTAATTGCCTCAGGTTCTCTAGTGAGTGGGGCAGACCCCTGTGCTAATAGACTAGAGGAAGGATTTCAATTGTGCCTGCCAGGTGGGTGTCAGGACAACAGAACTAGGTCCCAATAGTGGCTGCCATCAATGTCTCAGTCCCTAGAGGGTGGGCCCAGCCACTTTCTGCCTTTCCAGGATGTGCTCTGAGCTTACTGAGTCTCTTTTACCAATGGACTAAGCACTTTTCTCTCTGGTGTTTTTGTGCTGGTTTCCAAGCCAAGTGACTCTGTGCATGGGGCTTTGAAGACCAGGATTTTCTTTCCCTGAAGTTCTATAGTTTTCCTGGGTGTATTCTCCAGTGGTTTTCAAACCCAGCAAAGCCAGGTATTATGGGATCTCATATCTCTTCTGCTGGATCTGAGGGCTGGGGTGCCTACTGTGGAGCTCAAATCCCCTGCTCCTCTGGGAAGATCTCTGTACCTTTGAGATTGGTCCCAGGTGGGAAGTGCCACGGCTGGGGTGTGGTTTTCTCCTCAGTGGGGCTGGATCTCTGCCTCTTCCACCTGTCTTTGTTGTCCCTTGTTGTAGAGGTTCTTTTTATTCAGTTTCCAGATCTCTCTCAGAGGAAACTGTTCCCCACATAGTTGTAGGTTTGTTGTGTCTGTGGAAGGAGGCAAGCTCAGGATCCTCCTACCTCATCATCTTCCAAACTCCCCCTAGTTTTGGCTCTTACATTTAGGCCTATGTTCCATTTTGAGTTAATTTTTTATATATGGCATGAGGTTAGGCTCTAACTTCATTTGTTTGCATGTGGGGGATATCCAGTTTTTCCCGCAGCATTTGTTAAAGACTACCCTTTCCTCACTGAATGGTGTTGGCACCCTTGTTGAAAATCATTTGACCATATATATGTGAGGGTTTATTTCTGGGCTCTCTATTCTATTCCATTGGTCTATATGTCTGATCTTATGCCAGTACCACACTGTTGTCTGAGTACTGTGGCTTTGTAGTAAGTTTTAAAATTAAAGTGTGAGTCCTCCAACTTTGTTATTTTTCAAGATTATTTTGGTTATCTGGGGGTTCTCTGAGATTCCATATGAATTTCAGGATGGGTTTTTCTATTTCTACAAAAAATGCCATTGGGATTTTGATGGGAATTGCATCGAACCTGTAGATTGCCTTGGGCAGTATAGTTGTCTTAACAATATTAAGCCTTCCAATCCATGAACATGGGATGTCTTACCATTTATTTAGGTCTTCTTTAATTACTTTCAACAATGTTTTGTGGTTTTCAGTGTATAAGTTTTTCACCTCCTTCGTTAAATTTATTCCTAAGTATCTTACTCTTTTTGATGCTACTGTAAATGGAACTGTTTTCCTAATATCTTTTTCAGATTGTTGATTGCTAGGGTATAGAAATGCAACTGACTTTTGTGTGTTGATTTTGTATCCTGCAACTTTGGTGAATTCGTATATTAATTCTTTGTTTATTAAATCTACTTTTTGGTGGAATCTTTAGGGCTTTCTACATATAAGATCATGTCATCTGTGAACGGAGGTAATTTTACTTCTTCCTTTCCAATTAGATGCCTTTTATTTCTTTTTCTTGCCTAATTGCTCTGGCTAGAATTTCCAACACTATATTAAATAGAAGTGGCAAAAATGAGCATCCTAGTCTTGATTCTGATCTTAGGGGGAAAAGTTTTTTTTAACATTGACTTTTTCATTATAACAATAATACATTAATTAAAAATTCAAAAGAAATATAAAACCAGAATAAAGAAGAAAGGTTAAAAAGTTAATCCAAAGTCTCATCATCTAAATCCAACTGCAGCTAATGTTTTAGTACTTTTGCTTTAATCTTTTTCCTATTCATTGATTGACTTGCCTATTTTACGCAATGGGAAATCATATTTATTTTTATAGTTCTACATCTTACTTTTAAAACTTAATTTGCCATTAGCATCACTAATGTTCTTACAAACTATCTGTAAACAGTTTCAAAGACTGCATCCCACTCCCCTCTAAGGCCACCCCTATGGCTGGACATTCATATTACTTATTCCATCTCTCCTCTTGCAACAACTGTACCTTTCATTTACTCTTTGCTAATTTATTGTTATACATGGTAGCCTGAGGCTGTTTCTGATATACTTCCATGTATGTGTTAACCAACCTCATGTCGTCTGAACACCCCTGACCTGGGATGTGGTGCTTTCAAGTTAATAAAGATGGAGCTCTTTACAGTGAAGAAATATTAACTCATTTGTTTTAACCACCAAAACTGTTTTTCTCAGTTTATTTATTTATTTTTTTTGCTTTTTAATTCTCTTTTTGAAATACCTTGTAGACTTTTAAATTATTAACTACTCCAGTAAATTTTGTTTTATCCATACAATGGAATACAACTCAGCAATAAAGCAATAAAACTATTGATACACACAACATAGACAAATCTAAAAATCATCATGCTGAGTGAAAGATGTGACTCAAAAGGGTACAGAATGTATGATGCCCATTTATACAATATTTTAGAAAATGCAAACTAATACACCTTGACAGAAAGCTAATCAGTAATTGCCTGAAATCAGAAGTGGAAGGGAAGATGAACTACAAAAGAACACTAGAAAACTTTTTGGGAGTGAAGAAAGTTTTCCATATCTTGATTGTGATGGTAGTTTTCTGAGTGTATGTGTCTGTCAAAACTTTAAATGGATAGAGTTAACTGTGTTTAAAGTATACTTCAATAAGTTAAATTATCAGGAAAATTTTTTAAAATCATTAAGTGGTCAAATTTCACAAAATTTTCTTTTAGAATTTTTTGTATCATTTCTAAGCTTAGAAAGTCTTCCTGTTCCTAGAGGTTTAATATTCATTTTCTAAATTATTATTTTATTGAGGTCATAATAGTTTATAACATTGTAAAGTTTCAGTTGTACATTATTATTATTATTTTAAAGATTTTATTTTTCCTTTTTCTCCCTAAGCCCCCCAGTTGTGTATTTTTAGTTGTGGGTCCTTCTAGTTGTGGCATGTGGGATGCCACCTCAGTATGGCTTGATGAGTGGTGCCATGTCCGTGCCCAGGATTCAAACTGGTGAAACCCTGGGCTGCTGAAGCAGAGTGTGCGCATGTAGCCACTTGGCCATGGAGCTGGCCCCTAGTTGTACATTATTATTTGTCAGTCACCATATACATGTGCCCCTTTACCTCTTATGCCCACCCCCAATGCCCTTCCCCTCTGGTGACGACTAATCTGTTCTCTTCGTCCATGTGTTTGTTTATCTTCCACATATGAGTGAAATTGTGTGGTGTTTATCTTTCTCTGTCTGGCTTATTTCACTTAACATAATACCCTCAAAGCTTATTCATGTTGTTGCAAATGGGATGATTTTGTCTTTTTTATGGGTAAGTAGTATTCCTTTGTATATATATACACCACATCTTCTTTACCCATTCATCAGTCGATGGACACTTGGATTGCTTCCACATCTTGTCTATTGTGAATAACGCTGCAATGAACACAGGGGTGCATAAGTCTCTTTGAATTGTTGATTTCAAGTTCTTTGGATAAATACCCAGTAGTGGGATGGCTGGGTCATATGGCATTTCTATTTTTAATTTTTTGAGAAATCTCCATATTGCTTTCCATAGTGGCTGTACCAGTTTCCATTCCCACCAGTGGTGTATGAGGGTTCCCTTTTCTCCACATCCTCTCCAACATTTGTTGTTTTCTCCCTTGGTAGTTATAGCAATTCTAACGAGTATAAGGTGATATCTCATTGTAGTTTTGATTTGCATTTCCCTAACGATTAGTGATGCTGAACGCCTTTTCATGTGCCTGTTGGTCATCTGTATATCTTCTTTGGAAAATTGTCTGTTCACATGTCCTGCCCATTTTTTGATAGGGTTATTTTGTTGTTGTTGAGTGTGTGAGTTCTTCATATATTATGGAGTTTAACCCCTTGTCAGACATATGATTTACAAATATTTTCTCCCAGTTGGTGGGTTGTCTTTTTGTTTTGTTCATGGTTTCCTTTGCCTTCCACAAGCTCTTTAGTCTGATGAAGTCCCATTTATTTTTTCTTTTGTTTCCCTTGCCCAAACAGACATGGTATTTGAAAAGATCCTTCTAAGACTGATGTCAAACAGTGTACTGCCTCTGTTTTCTTCTAGAAGTTTTATGGTTTCAGGTTTTACCTTCGAGTCTTTAACCCATTTTGAGTTAACTTTAGTGTATGACAAAAGTTAATGGTCTACTTTCATTCTTTTGCATGTCACTGGCCAGTTATCCCAACACCATTTATTGAAGAGACTCTCCCTTCTCCATTGTATGTTCTTGGCTCCTTATCCTTGAAGATTAGCTGTCCATAGATGTGTGGTTTTATTTCTGGGCTTTCAATTCTGTTCCACCGATCTGTGTGTATGTTTTTGTACTAATACCAAGCTGTTTTGATTACTATGGCTTTGTAGTACATTTTGAACTCAGGGATTGTGATGCTTCCAGCTTTGTCCTTTTTTCTCAGGACTGCTTCAGCTATTCGGGATCTTTTGTTGCCCCATATGAATTTTAGGATTCTTTGTTCTATTTCCATGAAGATTGTCATTGGGATTCTGATTGGGACTGTGCTGAATCTGTAGATTGCTTTAGGTAGTATGGACATTTTAAGTATGTTTATTCTTCTAATCCATGTGCATGGAATATCATTCCATTTCTTTATGTCATCATTGATTTCTTTCAATAATGTCTTACCTGTTTTTATTGTATAGGTCTTTCATCTTGATGGTTAAATTTATTCCTAGATATCTATACCTATACCTATATCTATATATATATTGCAACTGTTAATGAGATTGTATTCTTGAGTTCTCTTTCTGTTAGTTCATTATTGGTGTATAGAAATACAACTGATTTTTGAAAGTTGACTTTGTAACTCTGCAACTTTGCTGGAGTTGTTGATTATTTCTAATAGTTTTCCAATGGATTCTTTAAAGTTTTCTATACATAGAATCATGTCGTCTGCACACAGCAAGAGTTTCACTTCTTCCTTTCCAATCTGGATTCCTTTTACTTCTTTTTCTTGCCTAATTTCTCTGGCCAAAGCCTCCAGTACTATGTTGAATAAGAATAGTGAGAGTCAGGGGCCGGCCCCGTGGCCGAGTGGTTAAGTTCGTGTGCTCTGGTCCAGTGGCCCAGGCTTTCACCAGTTCGTATCCTGGGCGCAGACACAGCACCGCTTGTCAAGCCATGCTGAGGTGGCATCCCACATGCCACAACTACAAGGACCCACAACTAAAAATACACAGTAAAAATACACAACTAAAAATACACTAGCGGGCTTAGGGAGAAAAAGGAAAAATAAAATCTTAAAAAAAAAAAAAAAGGAATAGTGAGAGTGGGCACCCTCGTCTTTTTCCTGGTCTCAGAGGGATGGCTTACAGCTTTTCCCCGTTGAGTATGATGTTGGCTGTGGGTTTGTCATATATGGTCTTTATTATGTGGAGGTACTTTCCCTCTATACCCATTTTACTGAGAGGTTTTTTTAATCATAAATGGATATTGGATCTTGTCAAATGCTTTCTCTGCATCTATTGAAATGATCATGTGCTTTTTATTCCTCATTTTGTTATGTAGTGTATCACACTGATTGATTTGCAGATGTTGAACCATCCCTATGTCCCTAGTATAAATCCCACTTGATCATGGTGTATGATCCTGTTAATGTATTGCTATAATCAGTTTGCTAATATATGTTTGAGGATTTGTGCATTGATGCTCATCAGTAATACTGCCTTGTGATTGTTCTTCTTTGTGTTGTCCTTGTCTGGCTTTGGGATCAGGGTGGTGTTGGCCTCATAGAATGAGTTAGGAAGTGTTCCATCTTCTTCATTTTTTTGGAATAGTTTGAGAAGGATGGGTATTAAAACTTCTTTGAGCAGGGCCGGTCTGGTGGCACAGTGGCTAAGTTCTCATGTTCTGGTTCTCAGCGGCTTGGGGTTCACTGGTTCGGATCCTGGGTGCAGACATGGCACCGCTTGGCACGCCATGCTGTGGTAGGCATCCACATATAAAGTAGAGGAAGATGGGCACAGATGTTAGCTCAGGGCCAGGCTTCCTCAGCAAAAAGAGGAGGACTGGCAGTAGTTAGCTCAGGGCTAATCTTCCTCAAAAAAAAAAAACAACAACTTCTTTGAGGGGCTGGCCCAGTGGTGCAGCGGTTAAGTGTGCAGGTTCCGCTTCGGCGGCCTGGGTTCGCTGGTCTGGATCCCAGGTGCGAACATGGCACCGCTTGGCACACCACACTGTGGTAGGCGTCCCATGTATAAAGTAGAGGAAGATGGGCATGGATGTTAGCTCAGGGCCAGTCTCCCTCAGCAAAAAGAAGAGGATTGGCAGCAGTTAGCTCAGGGCTAATCTTCCTCAAAAAATAAAAAAGTTCTTTGAATGTTTGGTAGAATTCTCCAGAGAAGCCATCTGCTCCTGGACTTTTATTTTTTGGGAGGTTACTGATTACTGTTTCAATCTCCTTAAGCATGATTTGTCTAGTCAGATTCTCTACTTCTTCTTCAGTTTTGGGAGGCTGTGTGAGTCTAAGAATTTATCCATTTCTTCTAGATTGTCCAATTTGTTGGCATATAGCTTTTCATAATACTCTCTTAATAATCCTTTGTACTTCTGTGCTGTCTCTTCTAATTTCTCCTCTTTCATTTCTAATTTTATGTATGAGACTTCTCACCTTTTTTCTTAGTGAGTCTGGCTAAGGGTTTGTCAATTTCGCTTATCCTCTCAAAGAACCAGCTCTTAGTTTCATTGATATTTCCTACTGTTTTTTTGGTTTCAATTTCAAGTATTTCTGCTCTAACTTATTATTTCCCTCCATCTGCTGACTCTGGGGTTTGTTTGTTCTTCTTTTTCTAGTTCTATGAGGTGTCATTTAAGATTACTTATTTGAGATTTTTCTTGTTTGTTAAGGTGGGCCTGTATTGCTATCAATTTCCCTCTTAGGACTGCTTTTGCTGCATTCCATGAGTTGATATGGGGTATTTTCATTTTCATTTGTCTCTAGATATTTTTTGATTTCTCCTTTTACTTTTTCATTGATCCATTGGTTGTTCAGTAGAATGTTGTTTAATCTCCACATATTTGTCACTTTCCCAGCTTTTTTCTCAGTTGATTTGTAGTTATATAGCATTATGGCTGGAAAAGATGCTTGGTATGATTTCAATCTTCATAAAATTTTTGAGGCTTGCCATGTTTCCCAACATACGGTCTATCTTTGAGAATGTCCCATGTGCACTTGAGAAGAACATGCAATCTGCTGACTCTGGATGTAGTCTTACATATGTATATTTATTATGTCCACCTGATCTAGTTGTTTTGTTTAATTCCACTCTTTCTTTCTTGATTTTCTGTCTGGATGATCTATCCATTGATGTAAGTGGGGTGCTGAGGTCCCCTACTATTATTGTGTTGCTGTTAATTTCTCCTTTTAGGTCTATTAACAGTTGCTTTATGTACTTCGGTGCTCCTGTATTAGGTGCACATATATTGATAAGTGTTAGGTCCTCTTGGTGGAGTGTCCCTTTGATCATTATACACTGCCCCTCTTTGTCTCTCATTGCCTTTTTTATCTTGAAGCCAACTTAGATACACATATGGCAACACCTGCTTTCTTTTTTTGCCATTAGCTTGGAGTAGCATCTTCCATCCCTTCACTCTGAGCATGCTTTTCTCTTTAGAGTTGAGATTTGTTTCCTGGAGGCAGCATATTGTTGGGTCTTGTTTTTTAAGCCATCCAGTAACTGTCTTTTTTTTTTTCCTGAGGAAGATCAGCCCTGAGTTAACATCAGCTGCCAATCCTCTTTTTGCTGAGGAAGATTCTCCCTGAGTTAACATCTGTGCCCATCTTCCTCTATTTTATATGTGGGACACCCGCCACAGCATGGCTTGATAAGCAGTGATAGGTCTGTGCCTGGGATTTGAACTGGTGAACCCTGGGCTACCAAAGCAGAGTGCATGAACTTAACTGATATGCCACCAGGCTAGCCCCACCCTGTGTCTTTTGATTGGAGAATTCAAGCCATTTACATTTAGAGTGACTACTGATAAACGAGGACTTAATACTGCCATTTTATCACTTGTTTTCTGGTTGTTCTGTATTTCCCTTGTTTCTCTTCTCATGTAATTCCAAATGGTCAGTTCAGTTTGATGATTTTCTATCACGGTTTTCTCAGTTTTCCCTTTATTTATCATTTGTCTCTGTTCTGACTTTTTGTTTAGTGGTTACTGTGAGGTTTGTATAAAAGATCTCATAGATGAGACAGTCCATTTTCTGATAGCCTCTTATCTCCTTAGTCTAAGAAGGTTCCATCCCTTTCCTCATCCCCAACTACATTATTGTTGTCACAACTTATTCCGTTTTGTGTTGTGAGTTTGGGATTAAAATGAACTGATTATAGTTATTTTTGATGCTTTCTTTCCCTTTATCTTTAATGTTATAATTAAGTGTTTGCTAATCTGTTCTGATAGAGAGCTGCAATTTTCTGATTTTGTCTATTTATCTCCTAGCTCAAGGCTTGGTAAACCTCCCCCCCGCCTTTTCTTTTTCAGGTATGAGGGCCTTTTTGTTCATTTCTTGGGGGTGGGGAGGTCTTGTGGTGATGAACTCCCTCAGCTTTTGTTTTTTTGGAAAGGCTTTATTTCTCCATCATATCTGAAGGATAGTTTCGCTGGACAGTGTATTCTCAACTGAAAGTTTCTGTCTTTCAGAATTTTCAATACATCATTCCAACTCTCTCCTAGCCTGTAAGGTTTCTGCAGAGAACTCTGCTGAAAGCCTGATAGGGGTTCCTTTGTAGGTTATTTTCTCTTGTCTTGCTGCCCTTAATATTTTTCCTTTGTTACTGACTTTTGCCAGTTTTACTAAGATATGCTTTGGAGGAGGTCTTTTTACATTGATGTAATTAGGAGTTGTATTAGCTTCATTTACATGTAATTCCAGCTCCTTCTTCAGGTTTGGGAAGTTCTCATCTATTATTTCTTTGAACAAGCTCTCTGCTCCTTTCTCCCTCCCTTCTCCCTCTGGAATATCTATAATCCTTATGTTACATTTCCTAATTGAGTCAGATATTTCTCGGAGAATTTCTTCATTTCTTTTTAGTCTTAGCTCTCTCTCCTCCTCCATCTGCAGCATTTTTATATTTCTGTCCTCTAAATTACTGATTATGTCCTCCTTAATATCAGCTCCATTATTTAAAGACTGCAAACTTTTATCTCATTGTGTTTTTCACCTCCAACATTTCTGATTTTTTTTTAATAGTTTCAATCTCTTTTGTGAAGAATTCCTTCTGTTCATTAATTTTATTCCTGAGATCATTAAACGGTCTGAGTTTTCTTGTTAATTCGTTGAGTTTCTTTATGATAGCTATTTTGAATTCTCTTTCATTAAGATTGTAAACTTCCGTGACTTTAGGATTGATCTCTGGATACTTCTCCTTTTCCTTTTGGTCTGGAGTATTAATATACTTTTTCGTGCTATCTGATGGGGTGGACTTTTGTTGTCGCATACTGGTCGTATCTGGTTGCAGATTCCACCTGCCACCACTGGGTGCAGGCAGGAGCTATGTTTTCTGAGTCTTCTACAACCTCTGGCAGATCTGCCTGTCTGTTGGAAGCTATGCTGAAACATCCTGTCGGCATTTGTGTGTTGGCTGCTGCTGCTTTACACATGTAAGCACAGGTGCTCTGGTGGGGATCTCCTGCTCTGGCTAACTCTCTGGGCTGGTGTGCCAGGTGGAGGGGGCAGACTTTCTTTCGTGTGCACAATCTGCACTCTGCACTCACTGTCTGCCCTTCTGGGCTGCTCAGCTTGGTGTAGACACCCGCATAACTGCTCAGCCACCTTGGTGTGGAGCATTCCCACAGGCTGGAAGGCAACGCCAAGAGTACAAGCATTCCTGCGAGGGCTGCCTTCTCCTCTTACTCCTCTCAGGGTCGCATGCTGGCCCTTGTGTGAGGTCCTGCACCCTAGATTGCTGCTGCTCGGGAGGGAGAGGAGATCCCTTTACCTCCTTCCACTGCCTCCTGAGGGGCATCCAGCATCCCCACCTTCAGGTGTACAGCTGTGTGGCTCTGTCAGATGTCTATTGTGTTGTGTGAATGTTCTCTGTTGGTTTATGAATGTCTTTTGTTCTATCTTAGCAGGGAGAGACTAAGCGAAGAGCTCACTCTGCCATGATGCTAATGTCACTCAATACTCATTTTTATACTGTTCTTTCTACTTGTAAAATTTAAATATAGTCAATTTATCAGAAGTTTATTTTGATTTTTGATATAAGTATTAATTTTCCCCAGAAATTAGCTAAGATCCTCACAGCACTTGAATGATTCATCTTTTTTCCCCTGACGTTGGAAGACTCTTCTACCTAATATCAAAGTTGTCACCTAATAGGGCCATCTCTTCTGTCTTGTTGCTTTGCCTGAATGTTTGGACAGCCTTTAAGGCAACAGGTTCTAGGTAGAAGAAAGAATTCTTTCTGAATTGCTTACAGAATTTGTTTTCTGAGCCATCTGACTAAAGCACCTCACACCTATTCTCTGTCCTGGCTACCAAACAGGCTGGTTTTGAGGCTGAGACTAGGCAGAGTAGAGGGCCTGCCCCCTGTTCTGGTATCACACTGAGAGACGAGCTGTGCCCTAGCCAGGAGGTACAGGCCACTGGAAATTCAGAGCTACCCTCTTCCTCCCAGGGAAGGGGAAGGGTTGACACAGACTGGTAAAGTTAAAGGTTCTGGCGGTGGAACTTTCACAGAGTTGGAGGTTAAGTCTGAGTGGGTAAGGCTAAACCCTCATGGGGAAAGTTAGCCATTTCTCTCCCTCTGTGGCTCACTTATAATTCTTTTCCATGCTAACAGGTAAATGGAACTCCATCAATGTCACAGGAAGCAGCTTCGTTCCAGTTCTTAAGTGGGTGAGCCTTTGCATCCTTGGGTGGGAGGTCACCTGTCAGTGGCCATTTGATGCCTTCTTCAGCCTACTTTCTGGTCCTCTTTGGGATGAGTTAATTGGGCATGGGTAGCTGCTGGCCCTCCTGATCCAGAAGCCCTTTTTAGTTAAGCCCTTTACAGAACAGTGAGGGTGATGAGGCTCACAAGAGTCCTGAGAGCGAACAGGCCTCTCCATGACCTCCCTGCCTTCCTGCCTCAAGGGCAGTGCTGGTTCCCCACATCCTGCCCAGTGGTGGTACAGCAAGTACAGGTAGTTATTTGATTTTCCCCTCAGAAGTGTGAGTATTTTTCTGAACACCAAAGCCATGGACTGGGTAAAACACCTACCCCATCATAGAATGAAATGGAATTGATGTGTTCCTTGGAAATGATGATACTTCCATGATGACGGTGAGAAAACAGAAGCCCACTAGAGAAGAAATGCAGTTTCCCTGGAAGGAAAAGACAGCTGGTCAGAGCTGGAAGGTTGGATTCTGGGGGCCAGATCCCAATGCCCTTCTTGCAGGTACCAGGGTATACCAGAATGGTAACCAGAGACCACTACCTGCAGTGGTTAAGTTATATGATTTTTATGCTGAGCGCTGTGCTCTGGGGAAGCCAAAGAACCCTCCTAGAGCCCAGAGAAAAATGATGCATTAGACACAAGCTTTGCATAAGAATTAGAAAAAACAAATGAATAAGTTATCAGCTATGGGGAGACGCAAAATTTACATTCACTCATGGATGTCTTCCAGGGAAACACACTAAAAAAGATTTTGGGTATGTCTGCTCCCTTACTGAGTTTACAGATGCTCCTTTCTCCTATTTTGGCAGAAGTTGGCCCAGCTCTAAAGAGACAACATCCCTCACTTAAGGTCCAAGGAGCAGCACTAGGGTCTCAGCTAAAGGACTGGTGAAGGGAGCCTAAGGGTTCCTGCACCAGCAAAAGAACATTTGTGTTAGGCAATAAGTGGGTTCTACAGACACTGGAGGCCTGATGCTCTGTGGTTCACAAGAGCAGAAGAGTGGGATGTAGACACTGAATGTGGTTTCCTCAGGATGAGGATTCAGGCCTAAGGAGAGCTGCTGTTTCCTGGGTGGCCACGGTCATACAGAATAGCTCAGTATGGGCCCTAGGGGGCAAACCACAGAAAAGATGACTAGGGTTAAGCCTGGGCCTGCGCTGACTTTGGAGACTCAAAGGACATACCCAGAGAACCCATAAGACCCCTGGGTGAAGTTGCCCTCTGGAGCTGGGCCAACCTGAATCCTTTCTGAATCCTTTCTGTAACAGCCTTTCTTTCCCTGTTTTCACATACAGAGAAGAGAGAAAGTACTTCCAGGAGCTCAAGGCACAGGCTTCAGAATACTGTCGTTAATATCTTACGGTTAAGGCAGAGGACAGAAGACAAAGAAGGAGGACTGAGTCCTTGAGCTGTAGCTCTAGAAAGGTCCCAAAGTTCTGAAGATTGTAACGACAAAGGTTAAGGTGAGGAATTTTTGAGACTTCAAGTTTTGAAGCTTCCTGAGGAGGTGGGGTTTTAGGAGACAGAGAAAGGCCTAGCGAGTGTGTGTGCTTGTGTGTGCATGTTAATGGGGGGTAGGGCAGGTGGAGGCAGTTTTTAGGTACAAGAGGAAGGTTTGGAGCCTGAATATCAATGGAAGAACTAGATGATCAGTCAGAAGGAACTAATGCCAACCTCACCATCTGGGGAAAGCAGCAGCCAGCGACCAGTCAGCTCAGATCAAGGCATCCAGGTTCAAGTCCTGTAAGCCTCCCAACCTCTAACAAGTGAAACCTGGCCTCCCTTGCACACAGCCTTTCCCTGTGGCCCTCCTGAGTAGTGGCTACTCATGCCCCAGCCTCATCCTGTACCAACGCCAAGGCTCCTCACTGCTGTTCCCACACCATTCTCTTCCATGGTCTGGAAGAGACCAATACTTTCATTCCCTTAGGGACATAAGCCCTTCCTTTTCTTCACTGCTCACATCTACTGCCCTCCTAATCATGTCACAACATTTCAAACAGCTTCTGAATGTGCTCACAGTCATCTCTTGCAAAGCCAATACTTTCATTCCTTCTGAGAGACCAGGCGGGTGGCCCATGCTACGTTTTGGCCTCACTGCTCCTCAATCCCAACTCCACAGAAGTAAAGCAGCACCCGGAACGTCTTAACCTCTGAAATCTTCAGCTCGAGAATCTACTCTCTGACTATAACATCCCATCGTCCTTTTAGTTATCTCACTCCCAAAACCTCATCTTCTGATGTCTCTGAACCTTCGAAGCCTTCAGTCCCCCCATTTTCCCCTACTCCTCAGAAATTTCTAACCTTCTCATCCACATCCAGGGCAGATCCCCTGGGACAGGACATACTTTTAATCTCTGTTTTGTCAGAGAAAGGCACAGGAATAGATTTTAGTCAGTATTTACTAAGCATCAAGCATGTCATATACATTACAGTTGTCTACCTTCACAACAATTATAAAAGGTAATATTACTCTTCTTATAGGACTGATGGGGAAACTCAAGTTTAGAGATTTCTCCAAAATTTCATAGAACCACTTGGCAGTGGAGCCAGGTATAGAACACAGGTTTGTCAGATGCCAAGGCACTGTACCACATGGTGCTCCTTTGGTTCTCTCACCCATTTTTCCTGCACTTTTGCTCTCTCCAAAGCCCACAAGCTGAAAATGTGCCTTCTCTGCTTCCTCAACGTCAACAAGCCCACAGTGTTTCCCAGCAGCCCTTCCACTGCTGTCTTCCAACTCCTTCCACCAACTCCCCCAGGGCCTAGCCAAGACCTTCAACATTCTCCTAATACTACAATCTCATTAATTCCAGCCAAAAGATGACTCTATCTACTGGTTACAGAGAAAAGAGGGGTCAACAGGTGTCAGGAGGTAGAAACTGCTCCATATCTGCACTCTTCTAGGTCCTGGACTCATCTTCCACCTGTGTACCTCTAACATGAAGCTTCTCAGAAGTAAGTCCAGTACCACTCAAAGGCCTCCTGGACAGACTTCAAAATCCTTTCAAAGCTTCCAGAAAAGAGCACAGATCTGAGAGTTGGTACATTCCAAGTACTCACTGGAAAGATGGGGAAAGAGATGGACTAGGGAGGTCATCTCCTCTACTTCCTCTCCCTCTAGACTCTGAAGCCTCAAAACAAAATGGAAAAGAAGACAGAAATTCATAAAGCAGTGCTGTAGAAGCACTCACCATGGGGCCTGGTGCAGGGCAGGGGCTCAGTAAACAAGAGCTGAGTAAACAAGTGCAGAGAGACTGTCTTGGATCACAGCTGTCCCTCAGCCTGGCTCTGGGAGCAGTAACTCTCATTATTTTCAGAGCACACAAGAGATAAGTGAAGTGACTCACTGGGTGGCCCAGTACCAGTGCCCTGGTCTCTTAGATCTTAACCCACTTGAAGTGATAACACTTCTGTTTTCTGCTCTGGACTCACGACTGTCAGACTATGGTCTGAAGGGATAAGTCTTTGCAGGGGTTTCTCACTCACAGGGGTTTCTCACAGGTAGCCAACTCCTGATGAGATCTCCCTTGCTCCTTGTCTCATCTCTGGTGCCCTTACTGGATGGGCTGTCATTCCTCCTACATTCTGTGAGTCTGAAAACCCAAGGTAAGAGGAAGCTCTCCCTCACTACCCAAGAAGCAGCAGTGGATTGCAGCATGGTTCTGTCTTTGATTGACCTCTGCATCCCCAGGTGGTCAACAGGAGAAAGACAAGCCCTCAGGGCAAAACAAGACATCAAATGTCAATGAAGAATGTGGTTCTTCAAAGTTGCAGGGTATAAGATCAATTTACATAAATCAGTAGCATTTCTATACTCTAATAACGAACTAACAGAAAAAGAACTCAAGAACACAATACCATTCACAATCGCAACAAAAAGAATAAAATACCTCGGGGTGAATTTAACTAAGGAAGTGGAAAACCTATATGACGAAAACTACAAGGCTTTTCTGAAAGAAATGGATGACGACATAAAGAGATGGAAAGACATTCCATGTACTTGGATTGGAAGAATAAACATAGTTAAAATGTCCATTCTGCCTAAAGCAATCTACACATTCAATGAAATCCCAATCAGAATCCCAATGACATTCTTTACAGAAATAGAACAAAGAATCCTAAAATTCATATGGGGCAACAAAAGACCCCGAATTGCTAAAGCAATCCTGAGAAAAAAGAACAAAGCTGGAGGCATCACAATCCCTGACTTCAAAACATACTACAAAGCTACAGTAATCAAAACAGCATGGTACCGGTACAAAAACAGGTGCACAGATCAATGGAACAGAATTGAAAGCCCAGAAATAAAACCACACATCTATGGACAGCTAATCTTTGACAAAGGAGCTGAGGGCCTGCAATGGAGAAAAGAAAGTCTTTTCAACAAATGGTGCTGGGAACACTGGAAAGCCTCATGTAAAAGAATGAAAATTGACCATTCTTTTTCACCATTCACCAAAATAAACTCAAAATGGATCAAAGACCTAAAGGTGAGACATGAAACCATAAGTCTTCTAGAAGAAAACGTAGGCAGTACACTCTTTGACATCAGTATTAAAAGGATCTTTTCGGACACCATGTCTTCTCAGACAAGGGAAACAATAAAAGGAATAAACAAATGGGACTTCATCAGACTAAAGAGCTTCTTCAAGGCAAAGGAAGACAGGATTGAAACAAAAAAACAATCCACTAGTTGGGAAAAAATATTTGCAAGTCATACATCTGACAAAGGCTTAATCTCCATAATATATAAAGAACTCATACAACTCAACAACAAAAAATCAAACAACCCGATCAAAAAATGGGCAGGAGACATGAACAGACATTTCTCCAAAGAAGATATACAGATGGCCAATAGGCACATGAAAAGATGTTCATCATTGCTGATCATCAGGGAAATACAAATCAAAACTAGACTAAGATACCACTTACACCCATTAGAATGACAAAAATAACCAAAACAAATAGTAACAAATGTTCGAGAGGTTGTGGAGAAAAAGGAACTCTCATACACTGTTGGTGGGAATGCAAACTGGTGCAGCCACTATGGAAAGCAGTATGAAGATTTCCCAAAAAATTAAAAATAGAAATACCATACGATCCAGCTATCCCACCACTGGGTATCTATCCAAAGGGATTGAAATCAGCAATTACAAACGTCCCATGCACCCCAATGTTCATTGCAGCATTATTTACAATAGCCAAGACGTGGAAGCAACCTAAGTGCCCATCAACTGATGATTGGATAAAGAAGATGTGGTATATATACACAATGGAAGACTACTCAGCTGTAAAAAGGAACAAAATAATCCCATTTGCAACTACATGGATGGACCTTAATGGAATCATGTTAAGTGAAATAAGCCAGATAGAGAAAGACAATCTCTGTATGACTCCACTCATATGTGGAAGTTAAACATGTAGACAAAGAGAACAGATTAGTGGCTACCGGGGAAAAGGTGGGGTGAGGGTGGGCACAAAGGGTGAAGGGGTGCACCTGCAACATGACTGACAAACAATAATGTACAACTGAAATTTCACAAGATTGTAACCTATCATTAACTCAATAAAAATTAAAAAAAAAAAAAAAAAAGAACGTGGGTCTTCCTCCTTCAGACACTGGCTGAAGCTTGTACATAAAAATCCTCCAATGGTCCAGCTTGTGTGAAGAGGGAACATTTATCACTTCTGGGGAAACATTATGATGCAATGGCAGGATAATTTTCATTCTGCCTGTGTGAGTGTGTGTAAAATACACACATACAGCTTAAAGAAAAAAACAAAATAACAACAAAACCCCGATGCCTGTACACTCACCACTCAGCCTAAGAAATCAAGCATTACTAGTAACTTTGAAGCCTCCCAAATGTCATTCCTCAATGGCCCTCTCTCTTCCACCTAGAGGGAAGCAACATCCTGAATTCTGTATAGGTTCCCCACACTTCAATGTTTAGCTAAGCTCCTCCACAGCACTGCTGCCTCAGCATGCTGAGAAGCCCAAAGTATTCCACCCACAAACTCTAATAAAGGTGTATGCCCTGGGTCCTGCCCTCTCTCTGCCTGCACCCTGCCCTGAGCTCCCTGTGTGGCCCCTTGAGCCATGCCATGTACTTCCTGGAGGACCTATGAGTAATCTTCTCTATTTCAATTTCTTTTGTGGTCCTTTGTTGAACTTGGCTCACCATCCAGCACCCTGTGCTCCACTTAACAAATGTTAATTTAACAAACTCATAACAACAATGCAGAAGAAAAGGTTAGTAAATCAGAATACATGGAAATAGAAACTATACAAAACAAAACACAAAGAGAAAACAGACTGCAAATAATTGTACAGAGCATCAGGGAGCTGTGGGACAACTTCAGGCAGCCAAACATATATAATTGGAGTCCCTAAAGGGGAGGAGAAAAACTAAAGAAATAACAACCAAAAAATTTCCAAACTTGAGGAAAACCATTACTCCATCAACCCAAGAAGCCAAATGAATCCCAAGCACAAGCAACATGAAGAAAACCACACCAAGTCACATAAAAATCAAATTTCTGGGCCAGCCTGGTGGTGTAGTGGTTAAGTTCACGCACTCTGCTTCAGCAGCCCAGGGTTCGTGGCTTTGGATCCTGAATGTGGACCTACACACCACTCATCAGGCCATGCTGTGGTGGTGTCCCACATACAAAATAGAAGGAGCTTGGCACAGATGTTAGCTCAGGGCCAGTCTTCCTCACACACACACACACAAACACACAAATCAGATTGCTTAAAATCTGTGATAAAAAGAAAGAAAATCCTTAAAGCAGTTGGAGTGAAAAAAACTTACATATAAAGGAACAAAGATAACGACAGCAGCAGATTTCTGCTCAGAAATATTACAAGTGAGAAGACAGTGGAGCAGAACAACATCTTTAACGTACAGAAAGAAAGAAACTACAACCTAGAATTCTTCACTAAGTGAAATGTCTTTCTAAAGTCCTGAGGCCTGGGACTTCTGAAAGGGCTCTCAGGGTTTTGGCAAATCCTCTCCCAAGAAAGCAGCAACAAAACTGGACTAATTGTCAAAGACAACTGTTTAAGGACTTTAGAAATGGACCAAAGTTGTACAACAAAACTGAAAAGCATTTATTCAAGAAATTCTACTGAAGCTTGGTAAGAACAGTGGAAATCTGGGGCTATTCACAAGATCTCCCCTCCAGCTCTGTAGTGCAGAAGTCTTATGAAGCAGAGGGGCAGGCCTGCAGGAGGGGCTGACTTAATTTGGGGCAAAGCACAGCAAATTCTATAGCTAGGGAAGTCAAAAACGATAGCAACCAAAATGGCAAACATTCAAGGAAGGCCAACATACCAACTAGCCAAAGATCTCAATGCTGGTTGGGATGTCTAGCCAGAAATGTAACAGGAAAATCAGGCGACTGAGACAACAGATGGCAATTATGTTTTTACATACAGCAAGAAAGATATGTTGTAAGGCATGTAAAAGAATGCTCAAAACAGTACTGTCTGCAATAGCAAAAAATTATAAACAACCCAAATGTCCATCAAGAGTCAAAAGGATAAATAGTACATTTTTATACAAAGGAATCCTATAGAGCCATGAAAGAGAATGAACTGTATGACTACACAAAACAATCTGGACAAATCTTAGGAACAGAATATTGAGTAAAAAAAGCCAATCCCAGAAGAACAGAGTGTGGTTCTATTTCTATTACATTCAAAAACAAGACATTGTTTAGGGATATAAGCATATGTGGTATAATTTTAAAGCAGGTTCCTGAAGATTAGGTACTGGGCAGCCTGCCTGACCAAAGTCAGCAGGGTGGGGAAGAGAAGGGCACATGAAGGACATAAATGAATAGGAAGCTGTATAACAAGAAGTCTCGTGATAGCAGAAGTCACTAACTGGGGAAGGGACAAAGTTCCAGAGCTGGAAAACAAAGTACTATTTTTATCCATATATAGTTCGCTGGGCCATCCCTGGACTGAAAATCAGAAGACATGGACTACCCTCCAGATGTTACCATTAACCTGCACTATAACCTCAGGCAAGTTTTCACCTTCTATGGGCCTCAGGATATGAAGATCAATCAAGATAATGTATGCTGAAGAGCTTCTTGGATGCCTTTAGGGGACGGGAACAGATAATTTCAAGCTCATCACAGTCTCAAGTAGAGGCAGTTTTACCAAGACACTAATGACACTTAAGCTTCAGGAACCCTCACCTGCTCAAGCCCTCTTCCAAGGCCTTGAGAAGATCCCTAACCATTTTGTGTTATTTTTCCTTAAGAGAGACCCCAAGTAGTCACTTCAAGCCCCACAAAACTGACCTGAGCCCCAGTGCTGAAATGCTTAACACAAAGCCAGAAGAGATTCCTACTTAAATTCTCTGCTCCTACTGAATTTTCCTGCCTCAGGAAACGATCCTCTGATTCAAACTACATTTCTCTCAGGAACTAAGAAAGTCTGGAATCTAAGCTCTCAAAAGAGTGTGACTAACAAGGCTCCAGGAATCCCTGGCTGTGCCCTTTATTCTTGTGTAGAGACCTCAGGATACACTGAATCTTGCTGGATTAACTCAATACAATATAAGATTATTTTTCCAACAAGGAGCTTCACTAAGAAGGTGCAAACTGATTTTGGGAAATATCCTTGCTAAATATTATAACTGGCTCACCTATGACAGAGGACAACCACCTACTTTTAAAATACTATGCATCTTGCCCCAAGGCTAGTAGCACTGTCATACACCCTCTGATTTCAACAAATGATCCTAACTCTCTGGTTTTCTGCACCAGGATATGGAGAGGCAGAAATGCAGCAGCCATAGCACAGGCATGATAACAAACGTTATGACTCACACTCCAGCATTTTGTGGAGTACCAGAACTCCTTGTGCTTTGTCTTCTATGTGAATGAAGTAGCAGAAGCTAAACCACTGATCGGAGAACACAGAGAGGAATTTGCCACTGGACAGAATATTTTCAAAAAGATAAAATTATCCAGAAAGGGGATTTGCTTAGTAGAAGTTGAGGAATTTGTGGAATAAGTCACAACTCTTCCTCCACAAAATGGCTATATCCAACAGGGAAAGAATAGGACTCGTGAGAAAATGTTATCTTGAGGAACCCAAAAAGGAGCATGGAATGAATCTCCATGAAATCCATGCAAGACTAGTAAAGTTCTTAAGAATTTTTTATCAGCAGAAACATTGGCAGCTTGGACTGAAAGGGACAGAGAGAGTATGAAATGAAAGGAGACTGTCAGACTCCCAAAATTCTACTAGCAAGAAGTAGGCTGATAAAACTCCTCAGCTACAAAGTGCCACCTTCATGAAAAAGGAAGGAAGACAGAGGTGTAGCCACAAGCCCAGAGGACAAAACAAAGAGTTCAGAGGGCAAACCAAGAGCCCAGGGGGCAGAGCTAAGGCCCATGGAGGACAATTCCCAGGTCCTGAAACATAATCTAGGAACTGGAGTTTGTCTAGCTCAATTTCAAAGCTGCCTTGGGCTGGTAACTCCTTTTTATCTTTCATTTTTCTTCCTTTTTGAACCTGAATGTCTGTAACTATTATCCTATGCCAGTCCCACCTTGTGTGTTGGGAGGGCTGAGGCAGATAACTTGTCTCTTTAGTTTCTCAGGTCCACAGATAGAGAGGAATTGCGTTCAGGAGCTGTACTTAATGGACTACCCCCCAGAGTCTCACCTACACCTGATTTAGATGATGGTGATGATGAGTTTTTGGATTTTTGAGCTGATGAGATTTAGGACTTTGAACTGTTACCTAATGGGATGAGGCCCTTAGGAGGGGGGGTGACTGCATTTTGTATGTGGGAGGGACATGAATTGTGGGGGCCAGAGAGTAGACTGTGGTAAGCAGAAATTTAAAATGGCCCCCATCACTTTCATCCTGATGTTACCCCTGTGCTTGTGTAACATCATACGGCAAAAGGAAGACTGACTGAGTAGCCCTCCTCTAATCACAGGTGCCCTTTTTAAGCAGAGTTTCTCTGGCTGGTAGCGGAAGAGGAATTCACAGAGATTGGAAGTACGAGAGATTCATCAACACAAGGGAGGTTCTCTATTACTGAGATGGAGGGGTCACAGGGCAAAGACCTCTGGGAGGAGAAGCTAAGAGTGGTCCTGGCTGACAGCCAGCAACAAATGGGGACCTCAAGGGCTGGCCCCACGGCCAAGTGGTTAAGTTCATGTGCTCAGCTTCAGCAGCCCAGGGTTTCACCAGTTTGGATCCTCAGTGAGGACCTAGCGCCACTCATCAAGCCATGCTGAGGCGGCGTCCCACATAGCAGAACTAGAAGGAGCTACAACTAGAATATACAGCTATGTACTGGAGGGCTTTGGGGAGAAGAAGCAAAAGAGAAGGAAAAAAAAATGGGGACCTGAGTCCTACAATCCAATGGAACTGGATTCTACCAGTAATTTGGGTGAGCTTGGGAGGAAGTTGTTCCCCAGAGCCTCCAATTAAGGGCTTAGTCTGGCTGAAGCCTTGACTTCGGCCTTATGAGACCCTAAACGTGAATCTAGCCAGGCTTGCCTGGACTTCTGACCTACAGAACTGTGAGATAATAAATGCGTGTTGTTTTAAGCTACTAAATTCATGGTAATTTGTTACACAGCAATAGAAAAAAAACTAATCCCTATTTTGTTTACATCCACAGATTCTATTTCTGGACATGTTGCTGCTCTGAGAGCGCATTCTGAGAGCAATCCTCAGGCAGCAACAAGAGGACCAGGTGCAACTCTGAGGCCAGCCCTTCCTAGCACAAGTTTCCTCAACTGCAAAATGAGTGGATCACAGCAGAAAAGCTATAAGAAAACACTTCTACACCAAAAAGTCTTTTCAAATATCAGATGTATTATTAATCACAAACCCCATGCTTATACCTGCAAATGAGGGACCCAGATACAGTCAAGAACAGAAAAGTCATAGCTGCTCACCTTCCTCAGGCCAGGACTGTGGATTGCTGGAATAAAGATATACTCCTTCTCCTCCTGTTAGAAAAGTGCCCAGGAAACACTCATCCCCCTTTAAAAAACAAACAAACACAAAGAGCAGATGACTTATAGCATAAACATGCACAGAATCAAAAGTCCTGCCCAAGTTTGTCTGTCTACAAAAGCTGCTGAGTCAGCCTCAAACACACCCAACTTTTTCCATGGCCTTTGGCATTACCTGGCTCTTTGACATGTTACTGGCATCCTTGATTTGTGCTGAGAAAAAGAATATAAAGTCCTCTCTGAGTCTGGGCACCGAAGCCTGCAATGCTTGTTTATGTTCCAGTGGATTTACATGCACTGGATGCAGCTCTCCTTGGCCTACGGCCTTGACCTCATAGCCCTTTATGTCTAGGCCAATCTGACATCTGCTTTTAATAGTACCAGGATATTTTTAAAAAACACCAAAAAGTCTAAATGGCAGAAAGAATCTTCTAATTGTGTACCCTATAAATAGTTATTGCTAGACCTCTACTGGGAAGGGGAAGAATGCAAATAGGAACTGAGACAAAGAGGTACAGATCCATTTGATTAGCTCTAAGATGGAGTATTTCTAATTATGTTTATAAATTCTTCACTTTCATTTTGATACGATGTTAACATTAAGAATAAGAAGGCTGCTTACCTTCACTGCTTGCTGGGTTTTCTCAGACAATTTTACCTCACTATCTTCTACCTGTGTCCAAAAGGAGTGCACATTTTCAGTTTACTACTTCAAGAGAAAAACTCTGCTAGGTCTCCCCCGTGTCCCAATATTTCCAGGAGACTGACTGGGCAGTCCCTCCACCAGATCCAGTGCTCTCAGGACCTGACGGCTAGCAGATTTGGCTGCCAGTCACCAAGGCTCAGAGTCCAAGGGCATGGTGGGCTCTCTCACTGGGACCTGAGGTCCAGCTAAACAAGCCTATGATACGTGGAGAGGATGTGTGAGTCTCCACTTACATTTCACTTCAGAGAAAAACAACTATTTATAGGGGTGAAGGAAAGAGAACATATTAAATATTTTCTGAGTGTGTTCTCATTTAAACACATTCATGTTAGAGAATGACTCTTATTCTTTCCTATTCATGTCAGAATTGTAGAAACAGAATATAAACAGATTCTAAAACAGGTTCTTAGACCATTACCAGACTCACTACTGTCCTACTTTGTGTCCCAAGGCACTGGAGTTCCAGACAAAGTCCCACTGATGAAGATGGAACCCTTCCACATTTAAAGAGATTGCTGTAAAAACTCAGCAGCAACCATTCTGATGAGAGAAGGGAGTCACACAATCCACTCCTCACTATCAGTGTGACCTTTGACAGGTTGGTCAATTTCTAAGCCTCAGTCTCCTCATCTGTAAAACGAGTGTGTTAATTTCTTCCTTTCACAATTAAACTAGCACTGAGATAACTTAGTTCCTTTCTTTTGGAACTTTCCCAAGATTATGAGAGAGTTAAACTAGATTCATTTGTATAAAGAGAAGAGCTGAGATAAAAAATTCCATTCCCGAACAGCAGCTGGTTCAGGATCTGACATCCCACCAGGGACCCAATGAAGAGGCTCTTCCTCAAATCTTCTCCCTGATTTCTCCATGTTTACATCCACTTTCACCCGCTGAATGATACTAACCAGCCAGGAGCAGAATCTGGGTATGGTGGCTGTCAGGACTATGGAGCTGGTTTCTCTGGTAACAGTGCCATCTGTAGGAAGACCACAGACATGCCAGTTACTGCCTACCACCTGAACCCACCTTGTAGGCCCCAGACTGCTTAACACCCTTCCCCGTCTCAGGAGCAAAGGCTCCTCTTTATTAGTATACAGAGCCCTCAGAAAACGAAAATTTCCTCATCTGGGGACAGGGAGACTAATGAGGGGATAGAGAAAGGTTTTTCCATGTGACTAACTCTGCTATTTTTTACAACAAATAGAAATACATATTTAAGTGAAGAGTCCTGGGAATTAGTCCTTTTTATCTATACTTTTAATTTTTATCAAGGTAGTATGGGTGTACATGTTAAAAATCAAACAGAACATTATCAGACTCATCCTACTAGCACTGGATATTATCATTCTCTAGAATTTTTTGCCAACATAATGAGTAAAAATGTGGATCTAATTACTGTTTCAAATTGCTTTTTTTTTTTTTACTATTTTAATTCTATTTATCTATTTTTTTTTTGAGGAAGATTAGCCCTGAGCTAACACCTGCTGCCAACCCTCCTCTTTTTTGCTGAGGAAGACTGGCCCTGAGCTAACATCCATGCCCATCTTCCTCTACTTTATATGTGGGACGCCTGCCACAGCATGACTTGACAAGCAGTGCCATGTCTGCACCTGGGATCCGAACCAGTGAACCCTAGGCCGCTGAAGTGGAACATGCAAACTTAACTGCTGTGCCACCAGGCTGGCCCCTCAAATTTCTTCTTCCTGACTACTAGTAAGGCCGTATATACTCACATATATTTCTATGTGTGAAGACATATACTTTTTATATATATATATATATATATATATATAAATTTAATTGTTTTGTTTTCCACTTCTGTGAACTGTCTTCATATTTTCTGCCCATTTATCATTGGGTAGCTTGTCTTCTTATTAATTTGTAAGAGCTCTTCATAAGTTAGGATATATACCCTTTTTGATTATCATAAGTGCTCTAATATTTTCACCAGTTTATTGCTGGTCTTTTGATTTAGTTTATGGTTTACTTTGCTAAAAAATAAAGTTCAAATTTTGTTTTCCAAAGACTATATACACTTACCTTTTTCTTTAACCAAGATCTGAGATGTCAAAAATGATTCTGAGAAGACCACTGATCCTAAGCACCCCCCTCCTCCCAAGAAGTCGGGAATGTCATAGATGGTCATACAAGCCTGTATCAAATGAGAAAACAGAGTTAGATCAGTTGTCAGTCTTAAATCTTCAGGGAGAGACTCATAAGAAACAGACCACAAAATACCGCTTTAAAGCACAATTCAAAAGAACACTGGAGAGTTTCTAAGGAAAATTCAAGTTATCCTGAAATACATCTCAGAACTGGGAGACAACTTCATTGCATGACTTCAATTGCAGGCTTCCCTACAACTGCTTCTTGATCAGAGACACATTTGGGCTAGAAGAAGAGTATCTTTATGTTCCCATAAATTCCCTCAAGTTGCCTATCCTCCCTAAGAGCCAACATAACAGCCTTCCTTCTTTTTTTTTCCCCCTCCCCAAAGCCCCAGTACATGGTTGTATATCCTAGTTAAGTCACTCTGTGTGAGTCACCACCACAACATGGCAACTGACAGACGAGTGGTGTGGTTTGTGACTGGGAAGTGAACCCATGCCGCAGCAGGGGTAAGCACCAAACTTTATTTTTATTTTTTTCGTCTTTTTAAGATTGGCACCTGAGCTAACAACTGTTGCCAATACTTTTTCCCCCCCTGCTTTTTCTCCCCAAGCCCTCCTAGTTCATAGCTGTATATTTTAGTTGTGGGTCCTTCTAGTTATGGCATGTGGGACACCACCTCAGCATGGCCTGATGAGTGGTACCATGTCTGCACCCAGGATCTGAACCAGGGAAACCCTGGGCCACTGCAGTGGAGGGCATGAACTTAACCACTCGGCCATAGGGCCAGCCCCAGCACCAAACTTTAATCACTAGGCCATCAGGGCTGGCTCTCAGCCTTCCTTCTTAACCATGACTAGTCCCAAGCCACTTAGAGTTGGAGGTATTTCTTCAAGACTTCTCACTACTTGCATACTCTTCACATCCCAGCATGTCCACATTCTCACCAACTCCTTCTTTGGCTTGAGCTCAAGTTCTGAACAAGTCTGAAATGGTGGTCACTCTTTTGGTATACAGGTCTTCATGGATATTTTTGGGTATGTGTCAATACCTGCAAAATGCTCCTTTCAGCACCAAGAAAATTAGAAGAAAGCTATACAAGCTTTAGGGAAAGAGAAATAAAAGTAGAGGCTTCAGGAGGCCAGGAAAAAAAAATTGGAGCTACTCATGAATGGACTTTGAGGGTATTATGTTAAGCAAAATAAGCAAGATAGAGAAAGACAAAGTCTGTATGATTCCACTTTATGTGGAAGACAAACACATGGACAAAGAGAACAGATTAGTGGTTACCAGGGGGAAGGAGGGTGGAGGGCGGGCACAAAGGGTGAAGTGGTGGACCTCTAATATGACTGATAAATAATAATGTACAACTGAAATTTCACAATGTTATGAACTATCATAACCTCAATAAAAAAAAGATTGCTAAAAGTTATAAAGAAAAAAAAATTGAAGCAACTCAGGGATAGCTCCTGAATGGCTGGTAAAGAAAAGCCCTAACTTATCAGTTAAAACTAGTGAAAATGGAACAATTCTGGAAGGAATCTAGTAGGAAAGATACAGAAAATGGTATGAGTCAGAGCCAGAGTCTGGGATGACCGTGAAGACCTCATGAGGGACATGGGATAAACAGCACAATAAGCCCTCTCAGGTCCCATCCCCTCCTGGCCTGATGCTGTTCAACAGCCAGATGCGGGGCTCCTGAAGCTAGAGTCCATTTTCACACATTGTTGTCCTAGGCTGGGACTCCTGTCCCACCCTCAGGACAGAGACAAAAGACCTACAGCTCTTGAAGGAATTACAAGATTCTCAAATAAAAAAGATGGCAGAAGAATTGAAAAGGAAAACCCACTTAAAGCCAAGTCCTTAATTTTCCATGTTGTCATGCTAAAAGAATATACAAAAGTGACAGGTAGGCTTTTATATTTTAGTTAACTTTCTGAATAGGGGTGACAATTGGAATGTTTATCTAAATCTGTTTCAAAGAATTTTGAACATGTGAAGACAAAAAACGTTCCCAGGCTACATGGTCCCTCTTAAGTGACAATGGGAATCCCACTTCTTTGGTTACCAGATCAATCAGAAAGACAAATCCTGTAGGTTCCTAATCCCTCACTTTCATCTTTGGCTTCTGGTATTGAGGAAGGAGAGAGAGGACATTAAAAAGAACACGTAGCGTTTGTCAGATGCTTGCTATGCACTTCCCACCATGTGGCATGGGGAGTGAAAAATTTAAACATGGTCCCCCATCTTCAGGAAATCTTACAACGTATAGTTGGAGAGACGAATATTTTTACACAAAAGTCATCATATGACACGTTAGTACAGAACTGCTCCCTAATTTATGTGTACAAACTGCAAGTACTATAGGAATACAGTACCTGTGGGGAGAAATCAATAGGGAAGGCTTGGAGGAGGAGGCAGAACTTCAACTCTGCCTGAAAGGGAGGACAGGATTTGGACAGAAAGCACCAACTTTCTCTCTCTTCTTTCCTATTTCCTTAGCTGCTACTGAATGCATACTTAACTCAATAGTATAATTCCACTGGACTCCTCTAATACCTACTACCGTGCAAAGCACTTTCCAGAGCACTGTACAAGAGTCTAAGAAGAGAAGTCAGGGAGTTTAAAGTCTAGCAAGGAGATAAAGTATTATCACCTAAATATCAGAAAGCATTTCCCAGCATCCTGATGATGTCACAAGACAGTCTCAATTAATTCTAAAAGAATATCAACACAAAACGCTGACAGATATAGGGAGCAGGTCCATTACAAAAAGAGAAATTACTCACAATCTTAAAGAAGTAACCTTGTCATATTACTCTCTGTAGATGAGATAACACTACTGTTTTTCCACTGGTGATGGTGGTAGGCACGCATTTGCACTGAGTCATCCACACCTGCCCACCAAGTTCCTGGTGACCAAAATCTCACTGGAACTAAGGCTCAGGCAGCAGTCACAGAACAGACTCAAGGTATCCCTGTGTCCCTACATACTGGAACCAAAATTTTGGCTGGATGTCCACCATGCTCTCATGTATTGCTTGCCAATCTTCTTTACATCAAGATGCACTGGGGTAAATGGAGGACTCAGCTTGTGTCTGGCAGCAACTAGTCTAGAAACTCTGGCCCCGGTAGGCGGTGCAGCTCACCCTGGGGACCAATATTTTTGCATTTCTAAACCATTCCCCTGGCCTACCAGTATGCCCCCAGCACGTGGGTTGGAAAGCTCTGCTCTGACTACCCCACTTCACTTGAGACTCAGGCCTCTGGCTTGTTTGCTTGTTTTTACTCATTTTCACAAGCCCCTGTTAAGAGCATTAACACAGGCCTTGGAACACAGAGAAGCCAGGGAAAAGGCAGAGGTTTGGTTGAGGCAGGCTTATCCTCAGCTCATATTTCCACACAAGGTCCGAGTAATCTCAGCCACATGGAGAAAGCCTTCCTAACCTTATGAAGAAGTGTCTCTCCCCCAGCACCCAGCTAAGACTCTGGACCCGGGGGAGCCTAGGCATAGGCGTGTGGACATGGTGGGCCTGGCACAGCTGCCCAGGCACCCTCAGAAAGCACAGGCTCACCACCACTGCAGCTGGAACAGTCCTGAGAGGAGACTAGTTTCCTCAAGTAAGGGATGGGTGCCCAAGACCACCCACTCCTACCTCACCCCTTGTAGATGTCCCTCTACAGGCCATTCCCTGCCAGCTGACTTGTAAACAACTCTGCTTACCGTCTTCACAAAGTATAAGCTATCTTCACTGTCCAGAGGCACGATTCTAGAAGAGGAAAGAGATAGGACAGACATATATTACATTTACAATGTTCTTTTTTCAACTTGGCAGCAACCCACAGACCCAGATTTCTCTCAGGGATTTTCAAAACACTGGGTCGCGTGTATGCAGAATTAGTATGTAGGCTACTTGGAGGGAATTAGGTCCACTCCCTGCCCCCACCCCTCAGTCTTTCAGTGGGAAGCACTCAAGATGGAGGGTCTCAGCTGAGCACAGGCAGCGCTGGGCCCAACCCTGGAGTGATGCCACCACCAGGTGCAGAACTCTGAGAAGACCAGCCATATATATCAGCAGTTACTAGGTAACCTCTCTTCTCTTTGTGCTCTTAAAACTTGCTCCAAATGAGGACATACCATAAACATATACTTACCTTCCCTGATTATTCACAGCATGTATATGAAAAGCCATCTTGGAGCTGCAGACCCAAAACAAAACAAAAGTCAGTCTTCTCTTCCTGACCACTGGGTTGGCACCCTCCTCAGACACCTGGTGCTGTAGTGCACTTGTGCTGGCCCTCACAGCACACTTGCCAAGTGTGGGGCCAGCATCTGACTCCACTCATGGCCTTGACTCTGTGCAGATTCTCAGGGTTGTCTTGACTCTTGGACAGAGCAGGAGAGAACCATGTGACAGGACTGTTTTCCACTGCAGACTGGGAATGATTCTCTACTGGCCTGGGGCCTCTTGCCCCACAGCCTTGACATACTGTCCTGATCCTCCTCCTGTTCACCATTTTGGGTCAAGCTGCCATCCTGCTCAGAGCTTGAGCAGTGGCCAGGTCCCCTGTTTCTCGGGAGATGATCTGCTAACCTGATGCAGTCTGAGGGTACTCAGCGAAGTGACCTTGTGGAGAGAAGAAGTGGGGTTCCAGGTGAAGGACTGGCCCTGGGAGACTATCTGCCACCACCTGGTGTTCTCTTCTTGTTCCTTATTCTAGCTAGGGTGGTATGCCCAGGCCTAGGAGGCCTTGTGATAGAGAGGTGGCCTGCCATGGACAGGCTGAGTGGCCTACGCAAGGCTCTGAGGAAAGGAGGAATGGAATGACTATGTCAGCCATGTTGATGGTAACAGAGAAGACCCCACTGTGACAGCAGCTAACATTTACATGCCCTATCAGTCTACAACGTGGGAAGATGAAGAAAACAGATGCACAGGGAGCTCCCTATCTTCCCCAAGGTCACACAGCTGGAAAGCAAAGAAGCTTCCTCAAACTCAGATCTGCCAGGAACAGACAGTTCAGGTCAGTGCAAGGCCTTAAAGGAACAAATTTCCTCTACCCTCCACCCACCTCATGACCAGAGTTACAAGACATGAAGATTCAGAGGAAAGGAGACCTGAAGCAAGCCCAAAGCCTTGCACCAAAGAGATCTGGCTCCTTCCTCCACTCCTGGAGCTGCAGCAACAGAATTCATCTTGTTAGATCAATTGATTGATTTATCTTTCTAAATGCTCCTTCTCACAACCCAGGGGCGTAGATGTAAGAAAATGTGGGGCATGGAGCTAAGACACCAAAGGGAACATCCCAGAAGTGGTGTTCTTTTTTTTTTAGTCTCCTCTCTTTGTTTTTGCTTGTTTGTTTGCTGAGGACGATTAGCCCTGAGCTAACAACTATGCCAATCCCCCTCCACTTTCATATGTGTTTCCACCACAGCATGGCTGATGAGTAGTGTAGGTTTGCACCCGGGGTCGAAACCCACAAACCCGGGCCGCTGAAGCAAAATGCACCGAACTTAACTACTACACCATGGGGCCGGACCCCAAGAAGTGTTCTTAAAGAAACCCCCCAATATTGTTGTCTTTTGTCCCCTTTGCAAAAAAGTACACCTAGTGGTCCTCAAATGAGATAGTAGGTTAGGTGGACTGGGTTCATGGAGGTTTAGCTATGGACAAAGACGACACAGAGATCTACTGTGACGTGCCAGGACATACGTGATGGGAAGACTGCCAGGAAGCCAAATTCCCAGAGCATCTAGACCCTGATACATGGCCAGGCTCAGGGTTTCTACCATCTGAGAGACAGATGAAGCCCAGGGCAAGTCCCTTCTAAGCAGTGACTCTTTATGTGCCCAAAGCCCGTGACTCTAACAAACCTCACCACTCCTTTCTCCAGCTTCACCTTTCTAACCTCTGCATCTGGGTTTGCCAGGTTTCTGATGATTCTGGGATTGATCTGCCTCCCACCCCAGCATCAGGACATGTGTCTGACTCTTTCTCACACAGTTCCTCCATCTGGCTCCTTGGCCTTCAAATAAAGCTCTGATCATGAATGACTCTCCTTCATATGTCCCATTATTTTACTGGAACATTTCTCAAAGGGGAGACAGAATATCAAATAGTAGGAAAAAAGAGTTTTAAAAAACAAACAACCAAAAATTTCTTATAGAAAATATCAGTCATTGCTTACCGTAGGGCTGCCTTAAACTGCATCAACTCAAAAGAATCTAACCCAGATGCCAGGGTCTTTTCAGCTATCTCCTTGGCCTGTAAAACCAATGACAAAACAGACAATTAGCTTTCACAGCAGGAAAGAATACACATCACTGATAGGAAAAGCCCTTCTAACAGCCAGGAGAACACTGTGCCCCTCCCCACTATGTGACTACTTTGTACACATTGATAGATTAAAGCGAAACATCACGTTAAGGGAAACAGGTGCCCGCTTTCTTCAGGTTGGGTTCACAGGACACATTTCATTGAGGCAGGTGGGCACTGGAACCTGATCTGTGGGTGAGCTGTAACCAGCTGTGATGGTACCATTGTGAGGTCTGGAAAAGTGCTTTCTCCTCCCCAGTTCCCTGGCCCTGGGGGTGGGATTACCATCTTCATAGTTTCTGCCAGATGCTAAAAATATTCAAAACCTGGAGTTACAAAAGATTAGCTAAAAAACAAAAGTGTGAGAACTGATATTGAAGGACATCCTATGTTTTGCGTAAGCTTTCAGCTAAAGGGCTGAGAAATCCCAAGTACCAGGGAGTCAAGTTCAGTGAGGAGGGAAGATGGCAAGGAGCTAATGACTAGGCTACAGTCTCTCTGATATCTACATCATACACAACCTTTCCAATGTCAAATGGCTTCCTTCAGGAAAGGTCCTATTGGCATTGGGAGGCATCAAGCTGACTCTTCTCATCTCCTTACTGGGTCAGATATAGGAATCCAACTCAGCAGGGCAGGGTAACCAGAAAACAGCAAGGAAGAGACCAGTCAGAGAAGGAGAACGCATGCTTATCTAGGAAATGCAAGTCAGATTTTCTAATCTTTAGTTGTTTTTTTAAAACATTGAATTATAGGAAATCAAACTATGTAGCTCAAAACAAATTTATCCAACCTTATGAAAATTTCCAGTAGAATAATCTATATTTTTCTTTATTTTTTAACTTCTAAAAGTCTTTTTAAAAAACTATTAAGTAAAACAATATGCTAAGAGAAGGATTTTTCTTTAACACAACCAGATGTCTACAAAGAAGTTCTAATTAGCTGTCACTCATAAGACAATGGCAGCTGGGCCACAGCAGCACAAGCTCAGTGCTCTAAAGGCATCTCTCTGGTGCCAGCTCCACTGAGGCCCAAGCTAACACAAAACTGAGTACTACGAAGTGTCCAAAGAAAAAACAGATGCATAGCAAGTTTTACATTAAAAATAACTACTAGGGAAAGAGCAATGTATTTTAAATTACCTTTGTTAAACTGGAAGTTTTAGCATAACATGCAATGCCAGCCAAAACAGCCTCAGTAACAGCAGCATATACCTGGGACAAGAGCCTACTTTAAAAACAAAAAGTGAGGGTTAACTACAGCATCACAAGGTTACATCAAAATCTACATGCACATAAATGACATTCTGTAAGGAACGGATTTTTAAACAGAATGAGAAAAGTACAAAAATGGAACACACTGATTTCTAAACCTTTTAAAAGCCATGCACCCCATCTGATTTATACTTTGCCCTTGTTAAACCATGATAAGAAAAGTCAGTTCTTAATTCTGCTCAAAAGACCAACTCTCCCTGTTTATGATCCAACAGAAGAAAACTCTGTGGGCTCCCTGACCCCTCCATGCATAGGAACAGCTACCCAAGGACCTGGAATCCCTTCAGTGTCATGACAAACACTTGCTGCTTTTCCAGAGACCAACCACACTACACCTTCATGTTGTCTCCTCCCTAGGTCTGCTAAAGGCTAGCTGCTACTGAAACCTCAGGGTGGGAGACCTCAGAGGGCAAAAGGGATTATTCCAAGGAGATGAGCTCCACTTAAATTCAAATTAACAGTTGCAGACCACTTTCTCAGCAGCTTACCTGATCTAGAGAATAGAGAATACTTTTAAGGGGAAACATCCCCCTCCTAAAGTATCCCCCCTCCCCCCTCACCAATCTTGGTCTTTTTCTCTGACTTCTCACCACCTAAAGTCATTATAAGAAGGTTTTTTCTTTGCCAGATTGGGACTGCCATAAAGGTCCCTAGAAAATCCAAGTCTGGTTCCCTTTAGGGCAGGGTTTCTTAATCTCAGCATTATGGTCCAGATAATTCTTTGTTGTGGGGTCTGTCCTGTGCATTATAGGATGTTTAGCAGCATCCCCAGCCTCTATCTATTAGATGCCTATAGTAGCCCCAGTTGTGACAAACAAAAATATCTCCAGACATTGCCACATGTCCCTGGGAATGGGGGGAGGAAAGGTGGGGTGGGAGGACCGGTAGGAGTAAAACTGCCCTTGGTTGAGAACTGCTGCTTTAGAGGAAGGAGACCCAGGATGTTATTAGGATAATTATAGAGAGAAGGGGCTCATCCACGAGGTCCTGAAAGGTAAAGAAGGTGCCAAGCAAGGAAATGATAAAGCCTCACTTAAGAATATGTCTATTTTTAAGCCTGAGACTCTTGCAACAGGTGAAGGAAGGCAACAGGAGTTGAAAGCAGGAAGGAACACAGAAATGATCTGGTCTAACACTCTCATCTGACAGAAAAAGCAAATAAGTCCTCTGGAGGTGGAATAAACTGTCCAAGGCCACAGAAAATTAATGACAGACTTGAACTCATGTCTGCTCTCAGACACATCATCCGGCCAACTTCTTTAATTTCCTCCTTGGGTCCTGCATCACTCCTCTACATTGTAGGTAAGAGACTTGAGCTGGGTAGAAGAAAAAGTACACATAACAAAATGACAGCTCCAAGGATCAACATATCCTGAAGATTGTTGGCCAGGTCATGGGAGAAGGGTATGTCCTGGTAGGAAGGGGCCCGGCAGGAACCTTGTCAATGAGCTTGGCCACTTCCAGGTAAGACCAGAATCCTCCACACCTTGACACTAAAGGCAAAGCTTTATAGAGGCCCACACCAAAGACATACAAAGACACCCTTCCTCGTTCCCCGACTCAGCTCGACTCAAACATTACTAGGTACCAACATGGGTCAGGCCTCCCTCGTGCTTGGCCTTCTCCTATACGGACCTCAGACAAGAGCTCAATACAAAGCCACCTGGCTGCTGACTCGTGAAATGGCCTGGAGGGGAGGCCTGAAACCCAGGACAAGGGAAGGGTCTGCTCCGTGCCTGGATAGCACTGCTGTTGCCTTCACTAGGACTCCACAAGGCCCAAGTTCCACCAAGTCTATGATTCAGCAAGTCTCCTGACGTGGGCCCAAACACCCCTCAATACCAGTCCCTGAAGCACGGCACCAATGGGTTAGGTTTAGGCGAAATATCTAAGGGTCTAAGATGAGGATCCAGGGCAGTGGATAAGCACAGCTGGCATGGAAGCATAGGCAGGTACAAAGTAAGACTATACAGACCCACCAATATATGAGAATGTGGTTGACTTGTTGCTAAAGCGAAGAAAACCCACAAAAAAAACTGTAGACACACTATAATTACAGCTACACAAAATGGAAATGTATAATTTTTTAAAAGCCCAGCAAGATACACATTAAGATACAAATGAGTAGTGCCAAAGAGGAGGAACTATGGTTGATCTTATTTTCTCTTCTCTATTTTCCAAATTTTCTGTAGTGTGATTATATTACTTACATATATTTTTTCCAAAACAGCTTCATGGGCCCCAACCCAGAGATTCTGATTCAGTAGTTCTGGGAACTACTGTAGCCTAGGGAATATACATCTTTAAAAAGATTCTTAGATGATTCTTTGTGGCTATCACTGTTAACGTTTAGGAAGCACTGGTCTAGACCCCACTAGTTTATGCTGGGATATGTAATTAGGTAATAAGAAAACTCTATTATGCTTATATTTCGGAAAGAAAATTCCTTTTTGGAATTCAGTAGTTCCAGCATTATTATGGACTGAATTGTGTCCTCCCAAAATTCACGTTGAAGCCTAACCCCTAATGTGACTGTATTTGGCAACAGGGCCTTTAGGGAGGTAATTAAAGTTAAATGAGGTCATAAGGGTAGGGCCCTAATCCAATAGGACTGGTGTCCTTATAAGAAGAGGAAGAGACACCACAGATCTCTCTCTCTACCTGAACATATAAGAAAGGCCATGTGAGGATACAGTGAGAAGGCGGCGGTCTGCAACTTAAGGAGAGAGGCCTCACCAGAAACCAACCCTGCTGGTACTTAGATCTTGGACTTCTAGCCTCCAGAATTGTGATAAAATAAATTTCTGCTGTTTAAGCCACCCAGCCTGTGGTATTTTGTTATGGCAGCCCAAGCAGACTAATACAAGCATTAATTAGTTTATTTCCTGTCTTTGGTTTCACCCTAGTCAACAGAGGACCTTCCTAAAGTTACACAACCTAAGTTTGGATCCTAGCTCTGTTCCATGAGCCTAAGTGTCAAATCCAGAGGAAACACTGCTCAGATCAGATGAGGTTCTACACAGATTCTCCCAATGGGTTTCAGGATGTTTTACTTTTAGGAAAGCCCCTAATAAAAAATACACTATGTAGGAGACATATTAAGAAGAGTTATGCTATTTAAATGCCTGGGTGTGCAGGTAGAAAGTCTCTGGATTCTGGAGAGAGGAGCAGATGACACAGCTGGCAGTCTCCGGCCTGGACTCCAAGCTGACAGACAGGGGCTGGGACCTCCCAGGAAATTATATAGCTCCGCTCATCTCTGAAACCAGATGTCCTATCCAATGCTGATCTCAAAAAGTAGACAGGACAGCCGTAACTTCTGAGTAACTCAACTTTGAGAAAGAAAAAAAATGAAATAGAAATGAAGACTTACATCTGCTCAGTTTTCTTGGGCTGCTTGTTGTCATCACCTGTGAAAGGGAACGATGTATTAAGAATGTGACTAGCTGGCCCCATGGCTGAGTGGTTAAGAATGTGACAAGATCACAGGAGATGCAAACACTGCATAAGGAGGCTGGAATTTCTTAATTTAATTTGAAAGAGATGTCAAGAACTACTACATTTGGGGCCAGTCTTGTGGCCGAGTGGTTAAGTTCGTGCACTCCACTTCAGCGGCCCAGGGTTTCACTGGTTCGGATCCTGGGCGCAGACATGGCACTGTTCATCAAGCCATGCTGAAGCGGCATCCCACATGCCACAACTAGAAGGACCCACAACTAAAAATATACAACTATGTACCAGGGGAGAAAAAGGAAAAATAAACTCCAAAAAAAAAAGAAGATGTACCTTTAGGCCAGTGGGGTTATTAAAAAAAAAAAAAAAAAAACTACTACTTTTTTTTAAGTACAGTAAAAGTGCAAACAACAGTGAAACCTAGCTTCTCCCAGTATCCTCCTGGACCTTCACCCCTGACACTGACTTTAACAACCCACTCAGCATCACCACTAAACACCAGAGAAGACAGGTGGAATCTTATGCTCTGGAATGTTTTTGCCTTTATTTTTAATTTTTTTTAATTAGGAGGTGTAAGTAAACAGGCTCATTTCTGCCTCTTTTTTAATCTTCTTAATTATCTGGCCCAAGTCATGCTTCTTTCAGTTTCTCAGCTTCTATAAAAACACTCAGGAGAAAAGCTGATATACTCTCCTCTGTGGAGCAGTGCTGACATCCTCATTCGTTCCAGAGGTTCTTCTCCACGTCTCTTTGGATATCTGTGGCTTCTTGTTACCCTAGCAAGCAGGGAAGCCCCAGTCAGCCTAGCTTTTCTGGATGGCCCTGCAGCATGGAGTACTTGCTCCTGTGAATGTTCCCAGGTCGTGGCCTTCTACCATGGCCCTTCCTCATTTTCCTTACAAGAAGAGCAGGCACCTGGCTGAGACCCCCAAGCTCCCAGTGCAGCCCATACCTCCTGGTATCTCCAAACAGGACTCACTCATCTTTGTCTTCCCTCTGACACTGAGCACACAGTCTTACACATGGTTAGACTTAATATATGTTGAGCTGATAATTATTCTTCCTGAACACCTGGAATCAGAGAGGAAGGTAGAAGCCTACAAATTGGTATCATAACTGCTTTTTTTCCTCCTTCTTCCCCCCAAAGCCCCCCAGTACACAGTTGTGTATTCTAGTTATAGGTCTGGTTCTAGTCCTGCTATGTGGGGTGCCACTGCAGCATGGCTTGATGAGCAGTGCTAGGTCTGCACTCAGGACCCAAACCAGCAAAACCCTGGGCCACCACAGTGGAGCGCGTGAGCTTAACCACTCGGCCATGGGGGCGGCACTCATATCATAACTTCTGAAGAAAGTAGTAAATCGTGATTCCATTTCTTGTTCATGGGAGAAACTATTCATTAGGTAAATTGATGAGATGATGACTTACAGGGACTTACCCAAATAAGGAATGTGAGTAGCTCCAAAAAAGTATGTTCTTGAACAAGCAAGGGGTCCCTTTGGTGAGACGCACTGTACTACCTGGATGTCAGGAAAAAATAAAAGTAAAAAAGGAGGAGGGACTTAGGTGTGTACTGTTAGAGAAACAAAAAGTATACAGTTAACGGAAATCAATTTAATTTTACAAACAGCTGATTTATTAGTTTTTAAAGGCAAGGGAAAAGATCATCTTTAATTGTTGTTTTTCCAAAGGCATCTTATGTGTATGTTTTTAATCTTGGCTATATCGTGAGGTTACTGTTTGGGTCATCCTAGGATGCTAATGAATTCACAACATAAAAGGAAAAGAAGAAGAAATGTGCTTGGGTTTTGACTGCTATTAATATCAAAGCCAGAATTTTCACAGTAAGGACACTGGCCAACATGACAGGTGACGTGGGGGGCAGCTACAAATTCAGGAAAGGAGGGTCCTATCCAGGTCCCCACCTTCATTTGTATCTCATCTCCATACATAGGCCTTGCAGAAGAGAAAAATAAGTTCTCTAGATTTTTAAATTCTTATTCTTCTTCCCTGATCAGTTGTTCGTTTATATAGACATGGAAATGGATGTCCTTTTCTCTTTTGAAAATCCAAGATTTCATCAGGGCTCCTAGGATAGCAGGTACAAAATGCAAAAATGCTACCACAAGAACTAAAGTAAAGGAAATTAGCACAATATATAAAAAGTAGCTAAATATGACACAAATATTCATTCCTTCCATTTTACTCCATTGTTTAAGGAAGACATTGTTTGGAAGTCTCAAGAGAATACAAGGTATTTTTCTGTAATATTGTGAACACTGTGAATCCAAGTTACAGATCTGAAATAAGAACTTATTCTGACTAACCTATAATTCACCATAGTGAATATGATCAATATTGCCATGACCCTAAATGAAAACACATGTACATATTTCTAACTGTTGGTTAATAGGTGTAGTTCCTCAATTAAAACATGTTCCTTGGATTTCCAAATTTTCCCTAACAAAAGGTTTTTTTAAAGGTGCCATGTGTTTCAAATCTGCTTCCTTCGATCATGTCATAAATTTGTGTAAGCACATATTGACATCAAATTCACTGACATTTACATTAAAAAAGAAATCGGCAGAGCAAAATTTGCATATGTAATGTAAAACATCAGATAATCTGGATTTACATTTTATATGTCACCTATTAATCAGTAAATTATTCACAAATGGCACAGAAATGGAAAGGGTAAGTATGTTACCTTGAAATGAATAGCTGAATGAAGATGAGCAGTCATAATCTAGGGCCCCCCAACCCCAGGACTAGAACTCAGGTAAGTTTCTTGACTTCATTAGATTTCTGTGTTTGTAAAATAAAGACCCCCAATTATTACAGAAAGTTGTGTAAAGAACTTGATAACTTTTTTTATTAATAGGCTATTTTTTAGAGCAGTTTTAGGTATACAGAAAAACTGATGGAAAAGTACACAGAGTTCCCACATATCTCCTCTCCTTCCCTCTACCCCCACAATTTCCCCTATTATTTATGTCCTATAATATTGTTACATTTGTTATAACTGATGAACTAATATTGATAAATTATTATTAACTAAAAAGTCTGACCAATACATTAACTAATTATTAACAAAGTTTACATTAGGGTTCATTCTTTGTGTTGTACATTCTATGGGTTTTCACAAATGCATGACATGTGTCCATCATGACTATATTATACAGAATAGTTTCACTAACCCTAAAAATCCCCATTGCTCCATCTATTCTCTTTTCCCTTCCAAACTCCTGGCAACCACTGATCTTTTAACTGTCTCCATTGCTTTACCTTTTCCAGAATGCCATATAGTTGGAACCATACAATACACAGCCTTTGCAAATTGGCTTCTTTCACTTAGCAATATGCATTTCAGGTTTCTCCATGCCTTTTTAAGGCTTGATACCTCTTTCTTTTTATCAATGAAAAATATTCCATTGTCTGGATGTACCACAGTTTATTTAACCATTCACTGAAGGACATCTTGGCTGCTTCCAAGTTTTGGCAATTATGAATAAAACTGTTATTAAAACGTTCCTTGTGTAGGTTTTTGTGCAGACATAAGTTTTCAACTCATGTGGGTAAATACCAAGGAGCACGACTAATGGATCATATGCTAAGATTATGTTTAGTTTTGTAAGAAACTGCCAAACTGTCTTCCCAAGCGGCTGTGCCGTTTTTCATTCTTACCAGTAATGAACGTGAGTTCCTGTTGCTCCACGTTCTTTCCAGCATTTGGTGTTGTCAGTTTTGGATTTTTTTTTTTATTGAGTTCATAATAGTTTACATCATTGTGAAATTTCACTTGTACATTATTTCTTGACGGTCAGCATATAAGTGCACCCCTTCACCCCCTGTGCCCTCCCCCTAGCCCCCTTCCCCTGGTAAGCATGGAACTGTTCTCTTTGTCCGTGTGTTTGTTTATCTTCCACATATGAGTGAAATCATATGGTGTTTGTCTTTCTCTGTCTGGCTTATTTCACTTAGCATAATATCTTTCAAGTCTACCCATGTTGTTGCAGATGGGATGATTTTGTCTTTTTTTCTGGTGAGTAGTATTCCATTGTATATATATACCAAATCTTCTTTATCCAATCATCGGTGATGGGCACTTGGATTACTTCCATGTCTTGGCTATTGTGAACAGTGCTGCAATGAATATAGGGGTACATGGGTCACCTTGGATTGTTGATTTCAAGTTGTTTGGATAGATACCCAGTAGTAGGATAGCTGGGTCACATGGTATTTCTACTTTTAGTTTTTTGGGGAATCTCCATATTGTTTTCTACAGTGGCTACACCAGTTTGCATTCCCACCAGCAGTGTATGAGGGTTCCCTTTTCTCTACACCCTCTCCAACACTTGTTATTTTTAGTCTTAGTAATTACAGCCATTTTAACAGTGGTAAGGTGCTATCTTAGTGTAGTTTTGATTTGCATTTCCCTGAAGATTAATGATGTTGAACGTCTTTTCATGTGCTTATTGGCTATCTGTATATCTTCCTTGGAAAAATGTCTGTTCATATCCTCTGCCCATTTTTTGATCGGGCTGTTTGTTTTTTTGTTGTTCAGTTGTGTGAGTTCTTTATATATTTTGGAGATTGCCACTTGTCAGATACATAATTTGCAAATATTTTCTCCTAATTGGCGGGTTGTCTTTTTGTTTTGATCCTAGTTTCCTTGCCTTGCAGAAGCTCTTTAATCTGATGAAGTCCCATTTATTTTTTCTTTTGTTTCCTTTGTCTGAGAAGACATGGTATTTGAAAAGATCCTTTTAAAAAGTTTGATGTTAAAGAGTGTACTACCTATATTTTCTTCCAGAAGTTTTACAGTTTCAGGTCTGATCTTCAAGTCTTTGATCCATTTTTAGTTTACTTTTCTGTAAGGCATGAGATAATGGTCTACTTTCATTCTTTTGCATGTGGCTGTCCAGATTTCCCAACACCATTTATTGAAGAGACTATATTTTCTCCGTTCTATGTTGGGACCTTTGTTGAAGATTAGCTGTCTGTAGACGTGCAGTTTTATTTCTGGGCTTTTCAGTTTTGTTCCCTTGATCTCTGTGCCTGTACCATGCTGTTTTGATTACTATGACTTTGCAGTACATTTTGAAGTCAGGGGTTGTGATGCCTCCAGCTTTGTTTTTTTTCCTCAGGATTGCTTTAGTTATTCGGGGCCTTCGGTTGCCCCATATGAATTTTAGGATTCTTTGTTCTATTTCCATGAAGAACGTGACTGGGATTCTGACTGGGATTGCACTGAATCTGTAGATTGCTTTGGGTAGTATGGACGTTTTAACTACGTTTACTCTTCTGACCCATATGCATGGAATATCTTCCATTTCTTTATGTCATCACCAATTTCTTTCAATAATGTTTTATAGTTTTCATTGTATAAGTCCTTTGCCTCCTTGGTTAAATTTATTCCTAGATATTTTATTCTTTTTGTTGCCATTGTAAATGGGACTGTGCTCGAGTTCTCTTTCTGTAAGTTCATTATTAGAGTATAGAAATGCCACTGACTTTTCTAAGTTGATTTTGTGCCCTGCAACTTTACTGTAGTTGTTGATTATTTCTAATAGTTTTCTGATGGATTCTCTAGGGTTTTCTATATATAAGATCATGTTGTCTGCAAACAGTGAGAGTTTTACTTCTTCATTTCCTATTTGGATTCCTTTTATTCCTTTTTCTTGCCTAACTGATCTGGTCAAAACCTCCAGTACTGTGTTGAATAAGAGTGGTGAGAGCGGACACCCTTGTCTTGTTCCTATTCTCAAAGGGATGGCATTCAGTTTTTCCCTGTTGAGTATGATGGTGGCTGTGGGTTTGTCATATATGGTTTTTGCTATGTCAAGGTAATTTCCTTCTATCCCCATTTTGTTAAGAGTTTTTATCATAAATGGTTTTTGAATCTTCTCAAATGCTTTCACTGCATCTATTGAGATGATCGTGTGGTTTTTATTCCTCATTTTGTTAAAGTGGTGTATCACACTGATTGATTTGCAGACATTGAACCATCCCTGTGTCCTTGGTATAAGTCCCACTTGATCATGATGTATGATCTTTTTGATAGATTTCTGTATTCAGGTTGCCAATATTTGTTGACGATTTTTGCATCTATGTTCATCAGTGATATTGGCCTGTAGCTTTCCTTTTTTCATGTTATCCTTGTCAGGCTTTGGTATCAAGAGTGACATTGGCCTCATAGAATGTGTTAGGAAGCATTCTGCCTTCCCTAATTTTTTGGAATAGCTTGAGAAGGATAGGTATTAAGTCCTATTTGAAAGTTTGGTAGAATTCTCCAGGGAAGCGGTCTGGTCCTGGGCTTTTATTTTTTGGGATGTTTTCAATTACTGTTTCAATCTCTTTACTTGTGATTGGTCTATTCAGATTATCTATTTCTTCTTGGTTCAGCTTTGGGAGGTTGTGAGAGTCTAAGAATTTACCCATTTCTTCTACATTGTCTATTTTGTTGGCATATACCTTTTCATAGTATTCTCTTATAATCCTTTGTATTTCTGTGGTATCCGTTTTTATTTCTCCTCTTTCATTTCTAATTTTATTTATCTGAGCTTTCTCTCTTTTTTTCTTTGTAAGTCTGGCTAGGGGTTTGTCAATTTTGGTTATCCTCTCAAAGAACCAGCTCTGTGTTTCACTGATTCTTTCTACTGCCTTTTTTGTTTCAATTGCATTTATTTCTGCTCTGATTTTTATTATTCCTCTCCTTCTGCTGACTTTGGGCTTTGTTCTTCTTTTTCTAATTCAGTAAAGTGTACTTTGAGATTGCTTATTTGGGATTTTTCTTGTTTGTTAAGGTGAGCCTGGAGTGCGATGAATTTCCCTCTTAGTATCACTTTTGTTGCATCCCATATGAGTTGGTATGGTATGTTTTCATTTTCATTCGTCTCCAGATATTTTTTGATTTCTCCTTTAATTTCTTCAACGACCCATTGGCTGTTCAATAGCATGTTGTTTAGTCTCCACACCTTTGTCCCTTTCTCAGCTTTTTTCTTGTAACTAATTTCCAGCTTCATAGCACTGTAATTGGAAAAGATGCTTGTTATTATTTCAATCTTCTTAAATTTATTGAGGTTTGCCTTGTTTCCCAGCATATAGTCTATCCTTGAGAACGCTCCAGGCGCACTTGAGAAGAATGTGTATTTTGCTCTTTTTGGATGGAGGGTTCTATATATGTCTATTAAGTCCAACTGGTCTAGCTTTTCATTTAATTCCACTGTTTCCTTGTTGACTTTCCGTCTGGATGATCTATCCATTGATGTGAGTGGAGTGTTGAGATCCCCTACTATTATTGAGTTATTGTTAATATCTCCTTTTAGGTTTTTAACTGTTGCTGTATGTACTTTGAAGCTTCTGTGTTTGGTGCATAGATATTTATAAGTGTTATGTCTTCTTGGTGGAGTGTCTCTTTGATCATTATATACTGCCTTCTTTGTCTCTCTTTATCTGTCTTATCTTGAAGTCTACTTTGTCTGCCATAAGTATTGCAACACCTGTTTTCTTTCGTTTGCCATTAGCTTGGAGTATTGTCTTCCATCCATTCACTCTGAACCCGTGTTTGCAGTGTTTTGGATTTTAGCCATTCTAACAGGTATGTAATGGATGGTTAAATTATTGCTCCAAACATTTCACCATCCTTACTGACTCTTCTATAAGTCTGTGAGATCCTGAAAGGCAAAGACATTGACTATATATTTTCTTCACCTAGCACAGTGATTGGCACATAGTAGACACTCAGTAAAGATTACCAAATTAATGAGTGAAAGCCCTTTGGCTTTGGAGTCATAGAGACCTAAGAACAGAAACCGGCTACACCATCCACAATCTGAGTGTGCACTGTGGGTGGGTTTTTTTTTGCGATAAAACTATTTTAAAGTATACAATTCAGTGGTGCACTAGTTTTATCACTGTGTTCTTTTGTCCTTCTTAACGTTCTAAAATTACTTCTTTTATCATTTCCTCTGTTTGAACCAAACTTCCTTTAATTGTTCTTTTAGGGTAGGTCTGCTGGCAACAAATTCTCTTAGTTTTCCTTCAACTGAGAATGTCTTGATACCCTCTTCATTCCCAAAAGAGATTTTTCACTGGATATAGATTTCTAGGTGGCAGTTCTCTTTTAGCACTTGAAAAATGTTGTGCTACTTCCTTGTGGCTTTAATGGTTTCTGATGAGAAATATACATTCATTCTGATTGTTTTCTTTATAGGTAGTGAGGTGTCATTTCTCTCTGGCATTTCTCCTTTATCTTTTTAGAAGTTTGAATCTGATGTGTATTGGTGTGAATATCTTTGGGTTTAATCATGTTTGGGGTTCACTAAGGTTCTTGAATTTAGAGGTTCATGATGTTTTGGGGCCAAATTTGGGAAATTTTCAGCCATTGTATTCTGAATATTTTTTCAGTGCCATTCTCTTTCTCCTCTCCTTCTTGATATGACAATGAAAGGAATGTTAAGATCTTTTGTGATAGTCCCACAGATCTCTCAGGTTCAGTTTTTTTCAGTCCATTTTGCCCTGCTGTTCAGATTGGGTAATTTCTATTGTTCTATCTTCAAGTTCACTGATTTCTTAACTCTCTCTTTTCCATTCTGCTGTAGTCCGTTCACAAATTTTTTATTTTGATTACTGTATTTTTAGTTCTAATATTTCCATTAGGTGGTTCTTCATATCTATTTCTTTGCTGAAACTCACGATTTTTAAATTTACTTCAAGGGTATCTGTAATTGCTCAATGAAGCATTTTATAATGGCTGCTCTAAACTCTTGTTGGTTACTTCTCACATCTGTATTATCTCCAGTGTTGGCATATGATGATTGCCTTTTTTCATTCAGTTGGAGATCTCTAGTGATTTTTCAATTGAAACCTGGACATTTTTCAGCGGTTTTCCTACAGTTGGCAATATACATTTATAACTAATCTAAGTCCACCTTCAAATTATACTTGATACACATGATATCACTTCATGTGTAGCGCAGGTACCTTGTATGAGAACAGTACCATTTCCTTCCTCCCATCCTGTATGAAACTGCTGTCATTCATTTCACTTATCCATAAGTTATAACCACCTAATACACTGTTACTATTATTAATCTTTTAGATCAGTTAAAAATAAAAGATTTTATTTACCTTCATTTTTTCCTTCTTTGATGTTCTTCCTTTCTTTATGTAGAACCAAGTTTCTGATCTATATAAATTTTTTTTAATGCCTAAACAACTTCTTTTAACATTTCTCCCAGGGCAGATCTGCTGGTGACAAATTCTGTTTTTCGTTTGTCTGAGGAAGTCTTTATTTCTTCTCTACTTTTCCCCTCTTTTCTTTTGAATATAATTTTGCTGGATATAGAATTCAGGTCAGTGGGGTTTTTTCTTTTCAACCCTTTAAATATATCACTCCATTCTCTTCTTGTTTGCATGGTTTGATAAGCAGTCCACTGTAATTTTTATCCTTGTTCCTTTACAGATAAGGTATTTTTTCCCTCTGGCTTCTTTTAAGATTTTCTCTTTAATGTCTTTGGTCTTTTGAAATTTGAATATGATAGGTCAAGGTATAGATATTTTGGTATTTATTCTACTTAGTGTTCTCTAAGCTTCCTGGATCTATGGTTTCGTGTCTGTCATTACTTTTGCAAAACTCTTGGCCAGTATTACTTCAGATATTTCTTGTGTTTCTTTCTCTCTTTCTTCTCCTTCTGATATTCCCATTATATATATGTTACACTCTTTGAAAGTGCCTCACAGTTCTTAGATGTTCTCTTCCTTGTTTTTGATTTCTAGCATTTCCTTTTGATTCTTTCTTAGAGTTTCCATCTCTGTGTTTACATTATCCATCTGTTCTTACATGTTGTCTACTTTTCCCATTAGAGTCTTAATATATTAATCACAATTATTTTAAATTCTCTCTCTGAAGATTCCAAAATATGAGTCATATCTGAGTCTGGTTCTGATGGTTGCATTATTTCTTAAGATTGCCATTTTTTTTTTCCTCCTTTTAGCATGTCTTGTAATTTTTTGTTGAAAGGCAGGCATGATGTATCAGGTATTAGGAACTGAAGTAAATAGGCTTTAATGTCAGGTTTTATGTTAATCTGGCAGGGAGTTGGGTCATGTTTAATTTCTCTGTAGTTGCAGGTGCCAGGGGCTTCAAATTCCTCTAGTGTTGCTGTATTTGTCTTTGCTGTTGTCTTTGAGTTTCCATAAGAACTCCTCCTTGGGGCTGGCCAGGTGGCACAGTAGTTAAGTTCACAGGTTCTGCTTCTCAGCAGCCTGAGGTTCGCCAGTTTGGATACCAGGTGCAGACACGGCACCGCTTGGCAAGCCATGCTGTGGCAGGCGTCCCACGTATAAATTAGAGGAAGATGGGCATGGATGTTAGCTCAGGGCCAGTCTTCCTCAGCCAAAAAAAAGAGGAGGACTGACAGTAGTTAGTTCAAGGCTAATCTTCCTCAAAAAAAAAAAAAAAAAAGAACTCCTCCTTGAACAGTCTGCACCTTGAAGCTCTCTTACCAGTAATCCCTTATATTGAAGACCTGCTGGCATGGTGGTAAGGTAATGGAGGAGGGAAAGTATTCTATAATCTTATGATTACATCTGAGTCTGTTAGTGGGCCTGTGTCCCTGGGCTATGACCTTCACAAGTGTTTCTTAGATTTTTCTTTTTTGTTCCCTCCCTTAGGTAAGATAGGAAGGATAGAGTGTGCTGCTGGAGTCAGGTAAATGTCCTTCTCTCAGATGAGATAAGGCTCTGGTAAAGTCCTTTTCTTGGAGAGTAGGCCTTTGTTATATTTCAAAATGGTTACTCTTCTCTTTCCCCTGCTGGAGTCACAAGGGGGATTGGATTTTCTTGGCTCTTTACCATGAGAACCTGGAGGTATTCCTAGAAGTTAAACCCACAAATGCCTGGGGGCCCCTCTAAGACTGTGTCCCCCAGGAGTTTCTCACTCTCACACTGGTCTAAATGCAGCCTCCAGGAATGCATCAAAATTATGACTTAAGTGTGGCTTCTGCTCCAGGTAAGCAGGTACTGGCTGTGACTCTGTGGACTCACCTGACTCTCTAGACTTTGGAGTGGCAGTCTGCCTTGAGACTTCAGTTCTCTGAGTCCAACACAAATGTTAGTTTTTAGTTTATTCAGCTTTTTCTTGTTGTAAATATGGGAGGGATGATTTCCAAGCTCTTGACATCTTAGGGCTGATACTGGAAGTCTTCTCTGGATCTTATTTAAATCTCGTGTTTTAGCAGGCCTCCTCTGATACCGCTTCCGTGGGTGAACAGGTGAGACTGATGTTTCATTACTGCCAGGTAAGACTTGAAGTCCAGGTTCTCTACTCAGCCTCTATTAACACTCAGTGTGAGTGCAAGTGTGTGTTTGAGTATGAGTGTGTGTATGGTGGGGGTCCTCCTTATTAATGTTGGGCAGGGGTGGGAGTTCAGATTCCCCAGTATGCCTCTGCTGATACCACCTGGGCTTGGGAGAGTGACAGACACAATGGGTAAGGCAGTGGCCATGTTATCACTGAGTGGTTGTCAAAGTCCTGATTCTCCATTGGCCTCCAATGATACTACCCCAAGGAGGGACACCTCATTTCTCCTGAATAGGGGTGGAAGTCTAGGCTCCCCTGTGGTCTCCACTGACACTGTGACGGGATAGGGTTCATTAGTGCCCACAGGGATGAAAGTCATTGGGTCTTCTCTGACACTACCCTGACAGGAGTGGGGTTGAGGGGATGGCACTCCATTACAGCCTGGTAAGGGTAGACATCTAGGCTCTCCACTCAGCCCTTGCTGACAGGGATGGGGTGGAGATGCATTTTTTTCTATGGGTTTTGGCTGGAGTAGAACAGCTGTTGTCTAAAAGGTTTCTGTCTTGCTAGGCTGCCCTGTTCCTGGTCCTTTGGCCAGAGAGAGCAGGCTTTTCTTGGGGCTTTTTATGTCTGTGCCTATTGGCATTTCCAGGTTGCCAGCTTGTCCAGTATCCAGGCTGGGATATATAGGCAAAAAGAAACTCCAGAAAACTCACTGCCATTTTGTTCTTTTGGTCCTGAGGTTTTTAGCCAATCTGTCTTCTTCTACCTTTCAGAGTCTTCCTATGTTTGTTTTATACGTAACATCCAGGGTTTTTAGTTTTACTTAGTGGGAGGAATAGGTAAAAGTATGTCTACTCCATCTTCCCAGAAGCAGAAATCAGATTGTCTCTTTATTTTTGATTTAATATGTAGAGTCAACAAGATTACACAGAGAAGCCCACATGAGTTGCTATTCCAAGAGTGCTCTGGAGGGTTAAAATGAGGCCTGAGCCCTCCCTTTACAGGCCAGCAAGATCCTGACAGCATATCCATTCAAGTAGCCCTATATGCCTGACTGGGTTGGAGGTAGATCTCAGGTCTCAGTCCAGAGACTTGGGTCTCATGTTCCCCAAATCCAAATTTGAAAAATAATAGTACGTATCTCCCCAGCTCTCCTGATTGTCAGGAACATTTTGAAAACACTTAAAATTCCATAGATTCTTACAATCATTAGAATCTCATATTTCAGTCTAATGTTTCCTGTAAAAGAATGCAGCAATTTACCATCAAGTGTAAAAATTTTCTCCCTGGCACCCTCAATAAAATAACAGTGATCCTCAAGGTTTATGTCCTGAAATCTAACACTCAAGACATACCAAACTTAGGCTTGGAATGACTGTCTATTTTCAAGTTAATTTACAATTCTTATTCTACTGACAATACTACTCTGACAACTTAAAGAGTTTGGTTTGTGAAAGTATTTATTTTTATTTTTGTGCGTGTGTGTAAGATTGGCCCTGAGCTAACATCTGTTGCCAATCTTCCTCTTTTTTGCTTGAGGAAGATTGTCACTGGAACATCTGTGCCAATCTTTCTCCATTTTATGTGGGATGTGGCCACAGCATGGCTTGACAAGTGGTGATAGGTCTGTACCCAGAATCCGAACCTGCGAACCCTGGGCCACCAACGCAGAGCACATGAACTTAACCATCGCGCTGGCCCTGAAAGTATTTTTTTTTAAACCTTTTTCCTTCAAATATTTAAAAATTAAATATTTTTTCAAATCATACCCAGTACTTACACAAAAATACCTACAGTCAGTTTCCAATCACTTTTCATTCTAAAACAACTTCAAGTTAAAGGTTAAATCAATACATTAACTGGAAAGATTCCTTTTATCCAGCTCCCCTCCTCCCTATTTGATAATAAAACCAATTAAGCACCCAGCAGTCAAGCCACTCACCATGTGTTTGGCAAAACTCCCACTGGGACCAGTGCTGCGTACCAGGTGCCCTTCAGAAGGGAAGTTAAAGTTGCCAGCATTCAGATTTTCTCGTGTGGAGTGATTACCAAAGAGAACAAATGGCTGCCTATTAGGGCTGGAGGGGCAAATCAAAAACATGTGATTAGAAAAGAGATTCCCAGCCAGGACAATCTCCCAGGGAGTGAGTTCTTGGGCTTTTCTGAGTGGTGTCTGGCAGTATGAGCAAAGTAGTCAGTACAGCCCACCTAATGCTCCTTGCTGGTTGGGAAGGGATACCAGATGTCTCGATTCCTCTTACTGACCCATAGGGATCAGTCATTTAGGGACATAAGTAAACCCTAATCAGGTTTATATTTTCAGCTTGTCCTACTTCTTAAGGAGAAAGTTCCATAAGTTTGCTGTCCATGATGCAGAGATGAAGCAAAATCCCAGTTTTAGACAATAGCATCTTAGTAGAAATATAAATTTTAAAGAATGATAGTAGTTCTGATGCTTGGACTGTAGACACAATAGAGCCATTAACCATTCCTGAGTAGCTTTCAGGAGGGAAGGAGGAGAGTAGGGTTGTAAATGTTCTCACCACCACACCTACCTGCCCCTGCAACCATCACCTTTTGCCCTCTCCTCTCTTGCTGGACTTGTGTTTTTATTTTTGTTTTTTCTTTTCACATTCTGCTCACTTCTCAGCAGACGTCAATCGACCCCTCTCAGGTGTTTCACTCAAATCACTCTTGAAAAGGTCACAAAATGTCTTTTTTTTCTTTTGCCTTTATTCCCAAATGCCTTTTATGTAGCATATAACAAACCCAATGGTCAGTCTTCAGCCCGCCCTTCCTTGGTCTCTCTGAAGCACCTGACACTCTCCCCCTGCAAGAACTGTTGCTTCTCAGTCTTCCTTGTCCGTCATTTCCTCCTCTACCTGGCCTCTGAACATTCCTAGGGTTTTACTTTCAGCTGTTTTTTCTCTCCTGTCCTCTCATGATCTACTCCTAAACCTGTTTCCCTTCCAGTTTTTGCAGTATAAACAGCACTATCATTCACCTAGGGACTGAGCTAGACCTAAGAGGCCTCCTTGACTTCTGCTCCCTCACCCTCTAAATGCAATCAATCTACCCAAATTTCACTCCTATTTGTCCAGTTCCCTCCATCCACATGGTCACATGCCTAGTCCATGCCACCATTCTTTTTTCCCTGGAGAAGTGCAATGTTTCCTTGCTTCCACTCTTGCCCTCCTATAATCTAATCTCCACATTGCAAGAAGGATGATCATTTAAATATGCAATGCTTTTATGTTATTTTCAGGAGACAGACCAAAATCTTTCACATGGCCAGCAAGGATTTGCATGGCCTGGCCTGGCCAACTTCTTTAGCTCCACGTAGGGCCACTCTCCCTCAACTCTCATACTCCAGCCAAACTCACCTTCTTTTATCTTCCTTAACACACACTTCTTTTACGTTCCTTATGTTCTCATCTCAGGACCACTGCTTTTCTCCCTTCTCTAAATTATCTTTACTCATCATTCAGATTTTCCTCCTGAAGAGGTCATGCTCTCCAGTTATGATATTTGCAGTACTATGTCCTTTGCTCCTTCATGGCACCAATCAGAGTTTGTAATTATATATTCTTGGTGAGGTTGCTTGATTAATGTCTTACTTCCCCACCACACTATACACTCCATGAGGGCAAAGACCATGTCTGGTTTATTTTTTAACCAAGTATCTCTTGCTTAGTATGTCACATGTTCTCAACATATATTCAACAACTAAAGGATATTTTTTATTTTAATTTTTTGAGGAAGATCAGCCCTGAGCTAACATCTGCTGCCAATCCTCCTCTTTTTGCTGAGGAAGACTGGCCCTGAACTAACATCCATGCCCATCTTCCTCTACTTTATATGTGGGACGCCTACCACAGCATGGTGTGCCAAGTGGTGCCATGACTGCACCCAGGATCCGAACCAACAAACCCCAAGCTGCCGAAGTGGAACATGTACACTTAACCACTGCGCCACCAGGCCAGCCCCTAAGGAAATTTTAAAAAGAGTTTCTGCTATGGACTGAATGTGTCCCCATAAAATTCATGTGAAAATCCTAACCCCCAAAGTTTAGGATGTAGGGCCTTTGGGAGGTGATTAGGTCTTAAGGATGGATCCCTCATGAATGGGATTATTAAAGAGGCTCTGTGGCCAAGTGGTTAAGTTCACGCGCCCAGCTTCAGCGGCCCAGGGTTTCTCTGGTTTGAATCCTGCACAGAGACATGGTACCGCTCATTGGGCCATGCTGGGACAGCGTCCCACATGCCACAACTAAAAGGACCAAAGCTGGGAATACATAGCTATACATAGCTATGTACTGGGGGGCTTTGGGGAGCAAAAGGAAAAATGAAATCTTTCAGAAAAAAAAAAGAGGCTCCAGAAAGATTCATCACCCCTACTGCCATGTGAGGTTATAGTTAAATCACAGCTATCTATGGGGAAGTGGGCCCTCACCAGACATTGAATCTGCCAGTGCCAAGATCTTGGACTTCTCAGCCTCTAGAACTCTCAGAAATAAATTTTTTTTTGTTTATAAGCCACCCAGTTTTTGGTATTTTTGTCACAGCAGCTAAAACAAATAAGACAATTTCCTGTATCCTCTACCTTTTCCTTAAATTGCCCTTAGTTGTCATGCAGAAAATTCTTTGCATTTCTTTTCATTACTCTTAAAAATACTTCCTTAAGCTTCACGCAAACAGGGGCTCTTAAAAATAAACATGACTCTGATTTTTCTTCTAAAGCTTAATTCAAGCTAAGTGACACTTTGGGCAGAAAAAGATGATTAGTTTGTCTCACTATCAGATTGGATTGGAATTGGGGAAGAAAAGAGAGGAAAGATCTACTCTCATCTATCCATTAGTGGAACTCTTCCCTGCTGGGCCCTCCTGATGATCTCTACACGAGAGGTGCTGAAGGCAACACTTGAAGAAAACAAACACAGCAACCCTCACTGCTCCAGGTCTTCCTCTGGCTGGACCTTTACACTAGATCCCTTTTACTTCCCACAAGCCACTACTGATCCCTGCCCAGCTCTTGGACACTCTGCTTCCTCTCGCTTTCCTGGGCTAGGGAAATAATAAAAAAATTCCCTTCTTTAGATTTCAGCAAGCTACAGTGTTTTAAAAGCTAGTTTACTAAAAAGCTATATTTAAAAAGTACAAAAATACAGGGGCTGGCCCCCTGGCCGAGTGGTTAAGTTTGCACGCTCCGCGGCAGGCGGCCCAGTGTTTCGTTGGTTCGAATTCTGGGCGCGGACATGGCACTGCTCATCAAGCCACGCTGAGGCAGCGTCCCACATGCTACAACTAGAAGGACCCACAATGAAGAATATACAACTATGTACCGGGGGGCTTTGGGGAGAAAAAGGAAAAAAAATAAAATTAAAAAAAAAAAAGTACAAAAATACAAAAGCAGTGAAACAGATGATTTTACAGAGTATAGATTTCTTACCCAGTGATGATTAAAGTCAACCCATGTTTTCCTGACTCTAGCTTCTGAACTTATATGCTCCCCCATATCCATCCTCCTTGTCAACCCCATTTTCTCTACTACCATTCATCTTTCTACTCTAAAAACCTTACCTGTTTTCAGTTATATGGCTGGAGATCATTCCATGACTGAAGTAACTTCTGAATGGCTAAAAAAGAAGTCAACATTGTATGTATTAAGATCATAATTTTATAAAACAATCACAAAAACTCTCATATATGTATCTATGTATATAATGTGTGTGAGTGTGATAGAGACAGAGTGTGAGAGTGAGAGAGAGAGAAATGTATGTTTGTAGATAAGAACGTGGAAGAATGTGGTGGATAGCAAAATGAATTTTGGGGACAGGTAGCAAACAAACAAAAAAATAGCAAAGAAATAAAAGACAAAAGGCTACAAAAGAAAAAGAAAAGGAAATGAAAGAAAAGAAATTATTGTCAAATTTTACAGTTTTTAACTACTGAAAGGAAACTGGACCAAACACAACTATGGTCCAGGTTACTAACCATATGGAAATTTTTTCTTCTATTTAAAAAATTTTTTTCTACATTTCCAATAAAGTAATATATATTCATTCTAACATACTAATTTAAAATGAGCAATGAGGAAGAATCGAAGGAACTCAGAAGTACACTGATGGAAGCTTCCCAGGTAATCACAGAAGTGCTTCCTGACTCTGGTGTGCACAGTGCTAGGCTAAACACTAACCAAAATTGATACACAGGGTCAAAAGGGTTCAAATTTCAAAAGGTAATTTTAACCCCCATAAATAACACCTGTTGGGTTTTTTCCCCAATTAGATAAGTAATATATGCTTATTTTACAATACAATAAAAACTGCCTACAATCTCTAAGAACTGTTAACATTCTGGTACATTTTCTTTAAATCTATTTTCTATGATACATTCATAGAATATATATGACTGTACCAAAGTTCATTAAATAGTCGTCTACTCTTGGAAATTTATATTGCTACTAACTCTCTTATATCATGAACAATACTGTAAGGAACAACTGTTCATAAATTTTATCTGCAGCTCTGATTATTTCCTTAAGGCAGATCTGGAAATGAAATTATAGGGGAAAAAGGCAGAACTATATTGCCAAATTGTTTTTCAAAAAAGTTTTATCAATGTACATTTCTACTTACAATACATGAGTGTGCCTAGCTCAGGGTATCATCATAAACAATGTCCATTAAATGTCCATTTAAAAATATATTTGCCAGGGGTCAGCCCCATGGCCAGGTGGTTAAAGTTCTGTACACTTTTCTTCAGTGGCCTGGGGGTCATGGGTTCGAATCCTGGGTGCAGACCTACTCCATTAATCATCCATGCTGTGGAGGCATCCCACATACAAAGTAGAGGAAGACTGGCACAGATGTTAGCTCAGGGCTAATCTTCCTCAAGCAAAAAAAGAGGAGGCTTGGCAATGGATATTAGCTCAGGGCAAATCTTCCTCACAACAATAAATAAATATGGGGCCAGCTCCGTGGCTGAGTGGTTAAGTTCATGCACTCCGCTTAAGCAGTCCAGGACTTCATCAGCTCAGATCCTGGGTGTAGACTTACTACTGCTCATCAGGCCATGGTGGGGTGGCGTCCCACACAGCAGGGCCAGAAGGACCTACAACTAGGATGTACAACTATGTGCTGTGGGGCTTTGGGGAGAAGAAGAAAAAAAAAGACTGGCAACAGATGTTAGCTCAGGTGCCAATCTTTAAATAAATAAATAAATAATAAAAATAAAATAAAAATATATTTGCCAAGTTGATAAATGAAAAATGGTACCTCATTGTTGTTTTATTTTACATCCCTTTGATTTTTAATGATGTAGAATATTTCAGATATGTTCAATTTCCCTTTGATAATTAACTGTTTATTTACATGCTCTGGGTGTTATCAATTGGAGTTTTGGTGTTTGTCTTATTGATCTGTAAAAACTCTTTATACATTAAAATAATCATAGCTAAAATTTACTGAGGTTTTACCATGTGAACTGTGACAGGCACTTAAATGTATTATCTCAAATAATCCTAATAACAACCAAAGCAGTTCATTCTCTCTTTATTCCCTCTCTACAGAGGAGCACCAGATCACAAAGCTAGTGAACTGCAGAGCTGGGATTCTAACTGGGTAGTGATTTGGTTAAAAAAGATCAAATTAAATCCATATCTCACATCATACACACATAAAACTCCCAAATGAATTAGGGATCTAAATGTAAAAAATTAAACCATACAAGTACCAAAAGGGTGAATTCCTCTTTAACCTTAGATTAAAGACTTTCCGTATACAATGATTCAAAATCCAGAAACAATAAACGAAAATACTGACAAATTTACAGAAAGATAAAAAAATATTCATGGCAAAAAACACCATAAACAAAGCAACTGATAAATACGGAAGAAATATTTGGAATATATACCACAGAGAAAAAGTTAACTATCCTAAATATATAAAGAACTCTTAAAAACTAAGGGACAAAAGACCTAAAACCTATGCTCTATAGTTCAGTTAGTAATTTTGAACCAACATTAAAATGGGAAAAAGATATGAGAAAAAAAACCAAAATGGCCTTCAAACGTGAAAAAATGTTTAAGCTTACCCGCAATCAGAAAAATAGGAATAAAAACAATAACAAGATACCATTTCTCATCTATGAGACTATCAAAAATTAAAAAGCATGACAACACATTCTATTGGTGAGGCTGTGGTGAAACAGGCACCCTCATATATTGCTGGTGGGAATGCAAATTGGTACAACCCTTCCGAAGGAAGATCTGGCAATAGCTAAGACAACTACGTATGCACTCACCTGTTGACCCAGCAATCCCATTACTAGGTATACCAATCTCCAATAACATGAAAATACATAAGCACAGAGTTATTTACTATGGTTCTGTTTGCAAGGCAAAATATTGAAAACAGCCTAAATATGCACACATAAGAGAGTGGGTGAATAAATTAAGATAAATCCACACAATGGAGTACTAGGAGCTATAACAAAGAATGAGGAAGATCTCAATGAACTGACCTGGAGAGAGTTCCAGGATATATTGCTAAGTGAAAAAAGAAAAGTGGAAATGACCGCATATAGTGTGCTACCTTTCAATGAAAGAAAGAAGAGGATACAAGAAAACAGACATGTATCTGGTCATCCGCAAAACAGACAGAAAAGATAAACCAGAAACTGAAGAGATTTGTTACCTACTAGTAATGGAGTGGGTGCAAAAAGGGTGGAGAGAAGTAGGGAATGAGAAGGGGGTAGTAAGAAACAAGGGGTGCCAGATACAGCACTGAGTATACCTTTTGGAATATCTTTCACTCTTAGAACCAGCAATGAGAGAAGGAAAAAAAATCCAAGTAACTGAAAAGGGCATCAGTCAGAACTCGAACAACCTCAAGTGGCCTAATACAGAGGTAAATGGATGAAAAGAGGACAAAAAAAATTTGAAAAAATAACGGCCAAAAACTTTCCAAACTTGATGAAAACTATAAATCAACAGATCTAAGAAGCTCAACAAAACCCAAGCACAAGAAAATATGAAGAAAATTACAGTGAGATATCCCATAATCAAATTACTCAAAACCGGTAATATAAGAGAAAAATCTTAAAAGCTACCAGAGGAAAAAAAGACCAGTTATGTACAGAGGAACAAGAATAAAGATGAAAGACTTCTCATCAGAAACAATGTAAGTGAGCAAGACAGTGGAACACATCTTTCAGATACTGAAAGGAAAAAATTGTCAACCTAGAATTCTATACACAGCAAAAATATCTTTCAAAAATGAAGCTGAGGGGCCGGCCCCATGGCCGAGTGGTTGAGTTCACGCGCTCTGCTTTGGCGGCCCAGGGTTTCGCCGGTTCAAGTCCTGGGCACGGACACGGCACCACTCATCAGGCCATGCTGAGGCAGCGTTCCACATGCCACAACTCTAGAAGGATCCACAACTAAAAAAAAAAATACACAACTATGTACTGGGGGACTTTGGGAGAAAAAGGAAAAATAAAATCTTAAAAAAAAAAGAAGATGAAATAAAGATTTTTTTTTCAGACATACAAAAGCTGGAAGAATTAATCACCAGAAGATTTATACCACAAAAAATGTTAAAGGATATCCTTCGAAGAGAAGGAATTCATACCAAATGGAAATCTGGAGCTACACAAAGAACGAAGAGCATCAGAAAGAGTAAATACATAGGCAAATACGTAAGATTATTTTATTATTTAAATCTTTAAAAAATATTTAAAATTTTTAAAAATCTTTAAAGAATAAAAAAACTTTAAAAAATATTTTCAAAAATATTTAAATCTTTAAAAATATTTTAAAGATTTAAAAAAGAAAAGATAATTTTAAAAGATAGTTGTTTAAACAAAAATAATAGCAATACTATAACATGATGTAAAAATAAAATGCATAACAACAGAGATCAACTCCAGTTCCAAAGATCAGAAGTAAGGATTGTTCTGGGCCACAGTGGAGCACAGAGCTGAGGACTGGCAGTGCAAGCCCAAGGTAGGCTCAAGGTCACTCTTCTGATCCTTCCTGTTGACTAGTTTTGGGGAGGGTCCTGCGCCTTGGTTCCTGCTTTAAACACCTCATTTTACTCATGGAGTGGGTCTTAGCCTGAACAACTTCACTACTGTTGTTTGCCTGGAAAGAAAGCCTGTCATTACCTAGAGGTTCAACTGACAAAGGTGTGCTACTCATATGTGGAGAATTATTCCTAAGCTTACTAACCAGTGCCCAACAGAATTCCTAGCTGACAGGCACCATCACACGAAAAAATGAGTATCCTTCTTATAGAGAAGCTGATACAAGAAAAAAACTTCTTATATGGGGGTTGGCAGGTTGGCATGGGGGTTAAAAACTTCTTTACAGCATGCAATAAAGTTAAAGAAATGATAACCAAAACAAATTAGAATTGGTAGCGTCATATTCTGAAAAAAATTCAAAAATAAATAAATTAATTAACCAATTTCTTCTTTCTCTTGACCCTTCCCATACATACCTCACCCGCCTGAGATTCAGAAAGTTCCAGCAGGAAAGGAATTTCTGTGTCAAAATTAGCAAAGAAGCTAGTCCATTGACGTTCAAAAGCCACCAAATCCTAGGAAGAAAATGAAAAAGATAATGTGTTTGGTCAAATAAAGGAGGTACTTTAGAAAACCAGAATCATGAAACTGCATCTGATCTCAAAATACCAGATGATTTAAATATGTCATTTTAAATGGCAGTAGCAAACTACTGATACATGCCACCACATGGATGAAGCTCAAAAACATTATGCCAAGTAAAAGAAGCCGGATATAAAAAAACTCCATTTATATGGAGTAAGGTCCATTCATATGAAATATTCAGAAAAGGCAAATCTATAGAGACAGAAAGTAGATTAACGGTTTGCATGAGGCTTGGGAATAGGAATGGCGATTGACTGCAAGTGAGCACAAGGGAACTGTTTGGGTTGATGAAAATGCTCTAAAATTCAATTGTGGTGATGGTTGCACAACTCTAAATTTACTAAAAATCACTGAATTGTACACTTGAAATGAGTGAATTTTATGGTATATAAATTATACTTCAATAAAGCTGTTCTTAAAGAGGACACTAATGGCCCCCAAGTGCCTTACTTTAGCAACCCTTGTTGGAAAGGGAGTTATTATGAGGCCCCTCAAGGATGGTACTACGTCTAGTGCCAAGAGGGTTATAATCAGTGAAAGTTTGTTCAAGGACAAATTAGTTGACCTTAGTTAGAAGTCCGGTGGGGCCAGGGGTGACCCAGAGCCCTCTCCTCCCTCAGCTTCTCCTCCCAGCGGCCATGGGAGTATGAGCAAGTCTACACACTCCCAGGTGACTTTGCTCTATGTGCAGCCTCCCTCCCTCCCTCATCCCAGCTGATTTTCAGCCTCCTCTCTGAACTTATTCCTGTTCCCAAACATCACACATTGCTTTTTGCTACTGGTTCTTCTTTAAAGCATCATCAGTTAACCAAAAAACATCAACATGAGTTGCTTGACAAGATAGCCCTCAAGTAATATCTTTGCCCTTATTTTGAAGTTGCTGATAATTTCTACTCAAATTGGACAGTTGTCTTCACTGTCCATCTCACACTGTGTACGTGTTAAGCCTGGTGCCTTGCTTGCAGCAGGCAATCCATTTGCTGCACTAAAACTGGCCAGATCTATGCTCTCTTCCATTTTTCTCCTCCAGTAGAGGATATACAAGTGCTCAGACCTATGGGCTCTGTGCTAGCCATGTATTGATTCTGTTTTTGGCCCTAAGCCTAAAGCACAATGGACCTCTGCTGGGAATTATTAGTGTAAACTACATTCTCACTAATGGCTTTGCTATTTTAGAGAGTGAGAGAGAGATGTATGAATATAGGTATACACATATATACATATATGTATATTACACATAATATATATTATATACACATATCTAAAATTATCTTCAGTAATGATGTAGGTGACAGTGCTGATACTGTTTTCTGAGCAAGAGAAGAGAAAATAAAAAGTAGATTTTAAGAAGTAATATAGGTATGGAGTGGCTCTCTTTTTAATAATTTTCTAGAGACACAAGTAATGACTAGAATTGCATTTTAATTACTTTGGTTTGGGGATTCAAATTTTATTAAGAACATTTGTAGACTCACAAGAGATCCCTGCACACATTTATGGTCATTTTTATATATATATAGTAATTTTTATCCAATTTGGGATTTGCTGAGCTTCTTAGATCTCTGGGTTGATATATTTCACCAATTAAGAAAGTTCTTGAACATTATGAACTCAAGCCTCCTGCTCCATTTTCTACTTTCCTTCTGGGACTCCAATTATACTGTTAGATCATTTAACATTGTTTGAGAACTACTGGATGCTCTGTTCCACTCCCCCTTGCTCTATTTCTCTTTGTCCTTCAGTTTAGAAACTTTCTATTGACCGATCTTTGAGTTAACTGAACTGTTCTTCATTTGTGTCTAGTCTGCTGTTAAACAAATCTAATGAATTATTCATTTCTGATATAGTGTTTTTCATTTCTAGTTCTTTTTATAGTTTTCATGTCTCTGCTGAAATTTCTCATCTTTTCATGCATGCTTTCCTCTTTTCTTTCAGATTCTTTAGCATTTTTATTAGTTACTTTAAATTCCCCATTGGTTAATCCCAACATCTGAGTCTACTTCTCTTCACTATTTACTTTCTTGACTATAGATGAAATTTTCTTGCTTCTTCATGTCTTATGAACTTTTTTATTATATGCCATTTTGCATAAAAGAACAGCAAAAAAATAAAGTACATAATATTTACATCTAGAAAGGTGTGCTCTTTCTTTTGTCAGGCCACTAGAATACGGATCTAAGTCAATTTGATCTATAGTTGATCTGGGTCTGGGTTTTATTGCATTTGTAGTTTGATTTTGTTCACCACTAAATTCAAATATTTTGAGGGTGGGGTCTGACTTCAGTAGAGACTTTATTTAAAGCACTAGGAAGATTCTGGAAATCTCTTTGTGTTTTACAGCTGAGCCACCAGCTTCCTGAATCATTGACAATCTCTCTCTGCTTTACAAGCTGGCTACCAGCTTTTGGGTTGCTAAGGAGTTCTCTTTGCTCTCCAGTCCCCTTGGCTCTGTCTACATAGGGAGATCTCTCTCTATCGTGCTGTCTTGCTCCAGCCTTAAGAAGGCAGTTGCTTATAGTTTGTAAATACCTGGAGTGCCTCCAAAGGGTTGCTCTCAACTCGCCTGCTCCAATCCAGATGATAGCTGAGTGTCAAATGCCTCAAGGGGGATGGTTGTTGCTCTCCTGCCTGGCCCCTAGCCTTTGACGTACTACTCTAAGCACTGTGAAGACCTATGGGATAGAGCTGATGGGTAAGTGCTGACTCACCCACACACAGCCAGTAAAAGGTCTTTAAAAGGTCAGCTGATTTCTCCTTATCCCCATCTATGAGAGATTCCTCTTCCTCCTGCTGCTCCACCAGAAACAAGAACAGCATTCTATGAAGGACTCTACTTTTTTGGGAACCTAGTTCTTTTAGCTTTCTTTGCATCTTCAGCTCTCTAATGTTGGTTTGGTTTAAACTATGATTTTGTTGCTTATTCAGATTGTCTTGGTTGTTACGGTAAGAGTAACGATCTCTTTCAATTTTCTATATACCTAACTGGGAGTGGAAATTCATGGTCACTTTTATTTCTTATTTTGTAAATAGCCAGTTCCTGCTGTCCCCAATTCTCTACTGTTGTATTTTTCTTAGTGATTTGAAAGAGCTCTCCATAGTGTAGCTGGTATAAATGTGCTCAACCATATTTTGGTACAAGAAATATTATCTAACTTTATTATTTCTAAATAAAATTAAATCTGACCTGAGCCTTCACTTTTCAGGATAGATGAGAAGTCCACTCTTAGACAGTAAATGGCTTCCCTCCCCTTCTTTGTGATAACACCTAAGAAGAGTAAGCTAATGGGAAGTCAGAAAACCAGGAAAGGGCTTGGTCACTGTTGCTTCTTCAGCTGCATGATGTCACTGTTGTTCCAGGTGCTCTCCTGAGCAGTCTCTCTTCACTGGCTCCAGAGATGCTTGCAGTGTTCTCAGAACTACAGTGCTATGTCTAGCCTCCATGTGTGACCTGCAGCATCCTGACATTCAGGACACTGAATTCAAGTAGGGCATGGGTCTCAGGTACTTGCTGAAACTCCTAAACTAAGTACTTATCTCTCTTCTTTATCTGTGGTTAAATTTTATTTATCATTCTTGCATTCTTAATGTCATAAATTTTTGCACTTTCACTTTTTTTCATAATTAGGCTCACCATGGGCTGATGATGATGACAACGATGACTAGATCTTTTCAAAGAACAAAAAGTTCAGGTTTTATTTTTGTTTTATATTCCTATTTAATTAGAAATGTTTAAACAGAATGGACGTTCAATTTTATCAAATGCCCTTTCAGCATCTATGGAGTCAGCATAAATAGCTCCAAGGAGAAAAATTAGTATAGTGATTACATTAATATATTTCCCAATATTAAACTAAACATTGAACCCTTAATAAACTCTATTTCATAGAATATTCTTTTAACATGATGCTGGGCTCTGTTTGCTAACATTTTACTTAAAATATAGGTATTAATATTCACAAGTGAGACTGGTCTGTGGCTTTCATTTTTTTCAGTTACTTTTGTTGGGTTTTGATATCATAGGCAATTTCATTAAAAGGCTGTAAGCTGTTCTCTTTCCATGCATATCTATCCATGGCCACTGAGAGACACTACTGAGCTGCTCAATCAAAGTACCTATTCTTGTAACGTTAGTTTGGTATTGCTCCTCACTGCAAGTTGTCCCACTTATCCTATTTTTTTCTTCAAAATTCAGATGAACAATTAATGCCTGACCTTCTAATCTAATCAGCAAATTATGGCCTGTGGGCAGGCCACACGTTTTTGTAAATAAAGTTTCCTTGGAACACAGGCATATTCATTCGTTTAAGCATTGTCCAGGGCTGCTCTCAAGCTACCACGACACTGCTGAATAGTTTCAACAGAGATGCAGAGCACACAAAACCTAAAATACTACTATGTAGTCCTTTACAGGAAAAGTTTGCCCACCCCTGCTTTAATCCTTGATTCCTTTAAGCCATATCCCATCTTTTTTATCTTTTCATGCTAGAGAAAGAGTACAAAAAGACACCCTCTGTATTGTTTTCCTAAAGTCCAGCTCAGCAGAAAGAATGTTTTTAGATGAAAACCTAAACCCTGGATCAGGCAGGTGGCCTTGGTCTTACCTGAGGTGAGGTTTCCTCAGAGTGGAAGAGGTAGGATCATTTTTCCAGGTCCCTTCCACCCCCGAGGAGTTCAAGACAACCATCAGGGGAGAAACCGCTCAATTCTCTGACTAAAGCAAACTACAACATATCTTGCATTTCTTCAAGTTAAATACTATTAATGGATAATTGAGTTGGATATAATATTTATACATTAAATATAGTTTGGCTCCTTACCTCTGAAAGCAAACTCTCCAGAGACATAGAATCCATCTTGCTGTAGACATTCCATAGATTCAAACTCACATCCTGCAACTGCAACACAAAGGCAAAAATATTGAAATAATTGAGTCAATATCATTAAGACAATCAGAATTATTTTCTAATGTTCAGAAATGATTATCTTGGTGAAAACTCAGTGATTAGAATAATAAATCAAATTTTTATCAAATATATTAGAACCTATACATATTAATAAATGCTGTCCCATTCAAGGAAACTATCTTTTCAGAAACTCTGGTACATCTTTTGAATATTTTCAATGATGCGCATATATATATTTACATACATATACACATGTACATATATACGTATATATATTTTTTGCTTTTGTTTAAAATAAAATTTTAATCAAAATAATACATATTCATGGTTGTAAAAATTCAACTAGTACTAACAGCTTGTAATAAAATTTTAATCCCCTACTCCAAGTTTTCACAAACCCCAGTAGCCTCACTCCTCCGAGGCAACTCACTTAGAAATCTTTTAACTTGCTGGTAGTACCTCCATATTCTGATAGAAGATGCTTCTATCACTATTTCTTGGTTTATCAATTTAGAAATTAAATACTGACTTATGGCGAAGACATAGCTCTTCCAAGCCCATCCCTATCCCCACACTTTTTCTACACACACACACACACACTCACACCCCCCCATAACATCATCTAATATCATTACATGGCTTATTGGTTACATCAGTAATTATTATTTATAATATTAAGACCCCATATATAATATTTACTACAGGCCAAATATATACTATACTTCTGTTTTCTTAAACAAATTTTGTTTCCCTAGAGTTACTAATAGTTTCATTTTTTTTCACTTGCATAATTTAAAAAAATCAATACTGAAGTTTTTTCTAACTGTCCCACCCAATTTACTAGTATGCTTATACTAGGGTTTCTCAATAGTGACACTATTGTCATTTGGGGCTGGATATTTCTTTGCTGTGGGTATTCCCCATGCATTGTAGGATGCTTAGCAGCATTCCTGGCCTCTACCCACTAGATGCCTGTAACATCCCCACCGCCCCCTCCCCAACCCCCAGGCCAACCAAAAGTACTTCCAAACATTGCCACATGCCTTAGAAGCACAGGGGACAGCAAAATCATCACAAATGAGAAACCACTAGCTTAAACATAGCAGATAATCTGTCAATTCTTTTTCTTCTTCCTGCTTCATTCTGGTCTGGCTGTTGTGTAAGCTTGCTGCACAACTACAACTTTAACTTTGAGACTTCTCTTTGCTGTCATCCTAGAGCTCTCAGATGATGGATTTGGCTCCATGGATTATTTGTCTGCTCTTTCTTGGTTAATTCCCTTGTTTGCTACAGCACATCCTGCAACAGCTTTCTATGAAAGGATTAATGGGAGGCAAACATTTTTTGAGTTTTAAACTGTCTTTATTTTGTCCTCATGCCTGATCAATACTCACTGATGCTCTTTCCATTCTTTTGGATTCTTTATTCTCTCTGTGCTTCATCTTAGATAGTTTCTACTGCTATGGCTTCAATGTGACTAATCTTGTCTGCAGTGTCTAATCTGGTATTAATCCCATCCAGTGTATTTTTCATTTTAGACATTGTAGTTTTCATCTCTAGAAATTCAACTGGCTCTTTTAAAATATTTCCTATGTCTTTGTTTAACATGTTCAATCTTTCCTCTAGTTTCTTGAACATATGGAATACAGTTATAATAACTGTTTTAATGTCCTTGTCTGCTAATTGTAATATCTCTGTCAATTCTAGGTCAATTTTGGTTGATTACCTCATTATCAGTCATGTTTTCCTGCTTCTTTGTAAACCTGATAATCTTTGGGTGCTAGACACTGTGAATTTTACCTTGTTGGGTGCTAGTATTTCTGTATTCCTATAAACATTCTTGTGCTTTGTTCTGAGGTGCAATTAAGTTACTTGGAAACAGTTTGATCCTTTCAGGTCTTGCTTTTACGAATTATCAGAGGGTCTAGAGCAGTGCTCAGTCTAGGGCTGATTATTCCCCACTACTGAGACAAAATCTCCCTGAGGACTCTACCAAACGCCCTGCGAATTATGTGTTTTTCCCAGTCTAATTGGTAGGAACAGCACTATTCCCATCCTTGAGCATGCACCAGGCACTGTTCTCAAATACTTTCAGATGGTTTCTTCCCTCTGCCTTTGGTAATTATCTTACACATGAACGAGTGATCAATATTCTGCTGAATACTTGGGATGGCAGGGAGGGGGCAGGGGAATCTTGGCAGATCTTTGGAGTTCTCTCTCTGGACAGTTCTTTGCTCTTTAGTACTCTAGCTGCCTTGGTCTCACCAGACTCTCAGCTGCACCTCCTCAACTCAGGAAGTGCACTGGGCTCCACTGGGTACCCCCTCCTTGTGCCACAGCGTGGAAATCTTCTCGAAGTAGTAATAAGTGAGGGCAATCATTGGGGCTCACCTTGTTTATTTCCATCTCTCAGGGAATCACTATTCCTCATAGCCCAATGCCTAGAGTCTTGAAAACCACTGCTTCACGTATTTTGTTTGATGTTTGTTTTGTTTCGGGAAGGAGAGAAATCTGGTTCCTGTTGTCTTATTGTAGGTGACTTATTTTTTCTTCCTGGAAGCTTTTTATGATATTCTTTTATCTTTAGTGTTCAAAAAAGGATAGACAGATTTAAGGTTTTCTTCCTCTCATTCACACTTGCTAAGTGATTTAATTTAAAAACTTTTATTTCTCTTTATTGCTGAAATTTTTTTTTTTTTTTTAAATTTCCTCCCTTCTGATATCTCTGCTCTATCTTTCTAGAACTCCTACTTGTCAGATATCAGACTTCTTGGATCAGTTCTCTGTGTCTTCTAACTTTTTTCTCTCTTCTTGACTTTTTTACTCTACATTTTAGAGATCTTCCTAACTTTACCTTCTATCAATTATAAGTTTCCAGAACTCTTATTTTCCTTACATTAATTTATCACAACATAACACTTATTCTTTGGTCACCAACTCTTACATTTCTGTGAGCAACCTAAAGAGAGTTTTGTGTCTTAAGTTTTCCTCTATATCTTAAATTATCTTTGGGTCTTTCATACTCAAATGGTCTTTTTTTTTTTTTAATCTTGATCTTTTTCTTTCAAGGTACAGGTATTTAATCAAATGTCTGGAGATCTCTGGTTGCCTGTTTATATTTTCAAGTGGAGAGGCTGACTGGAAGCTTTATGCTCTCAGCAGATCATGTCAACTACCAGGAAGCTTTTCTTTAGGAAGGACAGGCAAGAGGCTGTTATTCCAGGATCCCTACCTCCTGACATTCTAAATGTCAAAATGTGGAGAGCTTTACTCTCAGGCTAGAAAAGCGACACCAGCCAATGAGTCCTCTTTGTCTTGTCTTATTTTTCAGTTTCTTCAGAGAACACTCACCCACTCACCCCTCCTTCCCTGTTTTTCCTAAAGAAGAGGTGGCAGTCGGTAAATACTTGGTTGCCAGTCACTAGGGGGTGGGGTGGGGGAGGCGAAGACTATAACATAACAACTTTCAACTAATTCCTTCATTTTCAATATCACTAATTTCCATAATTTATCCTCCATTTTATTTTCTTCCTCCTCATTGATTCAATCTATTTGACCCCTTCTTCCGTATTCTGCAACAGCTTTTCAAGTATGTCAACTGATTAGATTTTTTGGGGGTACTGAATTTCTTTTTTTTTTGAGGAAGATTAGCCTTGAGCTAACTGCTGCCAATCGTCCTCTTTTTGCTGAGGAAGACTGGCCCTGAGCCAACATCATGCCCATCTTCCTCTACTTTATATGTGGGACACCTACCACAGCACGGCGTGCCAAATGGTGCCATGCCCGCACCCGGGATGGGAACCGGCGAATCCCAGGCCGCCAAAGTGGAACATGCAAACTTAACCGCTGAGCCACTGGGCCGGCCCCTGATTTCTATTTTTAAATGCAAATTTTAATTCTACTAATGAATTTTGAGATTAAATTCTTTCCTTATGTCATCCATCTCCCTTTTTCATTCTTCTTGCTCTGCCTGCCATATCTCATTTCTCTTTTTACAAACTCCATTCTTAAAAAGTAAAAAAGAGATATTTTTCTCAATTTTTATTTTATTTCCTGGAGAAAATACTTTTTAAAAGCATGCTAATCTATCCCATATCTAATACGCTATGCTCTCTTTCTTATATTTTGTTGAATCTTTTCATAAGTCTTACTCTATCTTGCAATATGAAGATCTTACATTTGACAATAAAAAGGTGAATGAATGCTCACTCTATGGTTACTCTCATTATTCATAAGTTTGCTATTAGAATCCTCCCCTCGGGGAGCAAGTCAATGTAAATGTATATTACTAGGTCACAGTTCCAGCATCTGGAGAGTAAGGAGGAGGAAGTTGGGGGCAGGGAAAGCCCTAGCTGAGGAGCTTCCCTGTACCGCTTCCCAGAAAGAAGATATTCTCTATTTCCATAACTCAGTTTGGCCCAGACTAAACACCAAGTAAATGCTACGTCGGTCTGGCTCCCTTTCTCACGCTGGTACCTACCAGATCACCTTCCACACCACCTACTACACCTATCACAAAACATCCTGAGTTAATGACGTTCTCCTGCATATGGCCATGCAATAAAATAGAAGTTTAAAAAAATTAAGTTATAAACATCTGTAGTTCTCCTTTTCTTAGCCTTCAAAGGAGGCAACAACCTTTCTGGCTCAGGCAGTTATCAGGCCTTTGATATGTGAATCAGAGTGGAGTAGAGAGTAGAAAGGCAGAGCTGATCAGTAGGCCAAATTGCTCCACACTTTGAAGGACCAGGAAGGACAGGGTAAGGAAAATAACTGAGGTTGGGGAATGAGATAGAGACAAAAGGAAAGCATTTGAAAGAATGAAAATTAGCAGCTACGGAGAAGGGCAGGATCTAGAGAAAGAGATCTTGAGAAAAGACTTACAGTAACTCTTACCATAGGATGTGTGCTGTTTCCTCCTCACTGCCCATCGCACTCCCTAAAACCACCACCCCACAGTGAAGATATACATTACCTCCTAAAGGTTTTTTGGAAGGGGGTTTTGTTCCTTTTGGATGTGACTTCATGGTGTGATGCATCTTAAGGTAAGAGCCAGAGGCCTGCCTCATTTTCCTAATGCACTACTTTCCGATGCTAATCTAGCAGCAGCCCAGGCATTAGGAGCACAGGCCTGAATCCAGACTCTCTAGACTGGACCCCAGCCCTGCGATTCACTGGCTACTAGCTCTGTGATTTTGGGGAATTCATTTAACCTCTGTAAAATAGGGATGGTAACAGGATCTACTTGAGAGGGTTATTTTAAGAATTAAAGTCAATTCATATAAAGTGCTTACAATAGTGCCTAAAATATAAGAGGTACTCTATAAATGCCTAGTTTATACAATAGTTAAAAACAAATATTACCATTATTGCTAAAAATTTTAAGCTTCCTCTCTACCTCCTACGGCCTGCCTTCCTTCAAGCCCCTGCTCTTCTAAATTAGAGAGCATGACTTCCTATCAGGGGCAGCTCCCACAGCCTTGCTGATGTTCTGCTACTTGTAGTCAACGTGAGAATACTGTGGTTTGGAGAAGGAGAAGTGTAGTGGAAGCAGTGTGCTCTCTTCAGCCCTACAGCCCATGCTCTTCTACATTACAGGGTCTGCCAGACAAGCTTCCATTCATTCCTGAGAGACGCTGCTACTTCTCAGAAAGAGGGGTAGGAACTAGCCCTGGGCCTTGCTTCCAAAGTTCCCACTTACTCTATCTCTACTAGTACGCCCCCATTTTTAGCAGGTCAATGCTCCCTCTCCCTGGTTTCCTGTGCTGGGGGGACAGGCCACCTCAGTGGGGATCCTATGGAGGCACACGGATGCCTGTGGTGGTGTTACTAACCTACCAGGCCATCCTCCCTAATGTGTACTATGGATGACCCCCTCTCCTAGACTCATTCATTCACTTAACAAATATTTATGGGTCATCTCCTAGATGCAAGGAATATTAAATAAAAGATACTGTTCTGGGCTGGCCCCACGGCCAACTGGTTAAGTTTGTACGCTCTGCTTCAGCAGCCCAGGGTTTCACCAATTCGAATCCAGGGCACAGACATGGCACCGCTCATTAGGCCATGCTGAGGTGGCGTCCCACATGCCACAACTAGAAGGACCCACAACTAAGAATATACAACTATGTGCTGGGGGGCTTTGGGGAGAAGAAGGAAAAAATAAAATCTTTAAAAAAAAAAAGATACTATTCTTACCACTAAAGCTAACACTTTTATTCCTCTAGTACACTGTACGTACACAAAATTCTGCACTCTCTTTCATTGCTCTTGAATAGTTCTCAAACTATATAAATTTCTGAGATACAAACAACAACTACAAAAAGACTATTTTCGTTCTCAAGGAGCTTCCAGTCCAGAGATCAGGGGTTGGTGGGTGGGTGAGTGGGGGTGTGTGACAGAAGTATATAAGATAGGATGATAAAAGCTATAAGAGGAGTTAGCCTAGGGTGCTGCAGGAGTAGACTGGGAGAATAGCGAACTCAGAATGGGGAAAGGCGAGCAAGGAAGACAGAGAAGAACTCCAAGATGATAGAACACAGGAACTCAGTTTGGGGATTAGCCTTAAACAGCAACTATTTTCCGTTTCAAGTATTTTAACTTGCTCCAGGCTGTTGAGAGGTCACTGCCAGCTTTTCAGAGTGTTATACTAATGTACACTCACACTGAGGGCCCTTCATAAAAACAGCCCAGAGGCAGACAAAAACCAGGCATACTGCTTTTCATACATACCTCGTATTTCATGGTAAAAAATCCATCCCCTCCAATGCCCTCAAGTGCAAAGGCCTGTACAATTGGCCATTTCTCCACTACAAACATATCAAATATCTGCAAGTGACCTAAAGGAATCAAATACAACAACATGTATCAAATACCATCCTGGATATAAGAGTCTTAAACCTGATCTGATGTGTTTAAACAGGCATCACCTCTCACAAGTTCACCACAGCCTCATCTAGTTAAATAAAATTGAAACAGATGAAATGGTTAGATATTAACACTGCAATACAAAATGAGAGACAAATAAAATTCAGACCATAAATAAGTTGCATAAATTCAGATTTCTCTATAACATATTTTTACATTCTGGTTTCCTAAGTAAGTGAATAAGTGAATGAATAAATGAATAAACAAATAAATAAATCAATAGTGGCCTATTACATCTGATTTGCATCACTTAGTGGATATAATTATTAACAGATCCAAACTTGGCTCCTCTCCCTTAAGAAACATAGCCAACCAACTTCCTTAAGGGAAAATTAGCAAATCACAAATTCTCCTTTCTTATAACAATAGTTTCAATGTGGAAGGTTTTTTAAAAATAAGGTATAAGCACTGCTAAACCTGTTGATTTTTTTCCTGTATTTTTACACATCATTTTTGAGCCTCACTTTCAGCATATTTTTAATGGCTACCTAAATTACTATTTCTTACTACCAAGAGGCCCCATATCTACACTCTGCATACAATAAGTGGTACAGACTAGATGGCAACTATGATAAATACCTTATCAGTTCTTCTACCTGACTGCAGGTGCACTGCTGTGATGCTGCAGAAACTTCAGTTACGAATACAAGTTTGCATAGGAAAATTCCCGAATTTCATCCTGCTTGATCGTCTGCCTTTAGTAAAAATAGATCAGTGGGTTTCCCAGCTGAATGCCTCCACTTAAATGAGCAGTAGGGACCTTTGATTCACACATCATCCAAAGCAGGGTTCTGAAATGGTTTGCTGTCAGATGCTTACCTTGGGAGCTGTAAGGAATGCCAATTCTGCTACAGTCTCGAACCATGTCCACAAAGCTGGCAATTTTAAATTCTTCAGCAGCTTCCTCATCTTCATACTAAAGAGGAAAATTGGAAGGAAAACAGGCTGTAAGGAGACGTCATGCAAAGTCCCATATTTTCTCTGCATTTTATCAGAGTTGTCCCAAATGACATTTATAGAGGACTGCACCCAAGAGGGTGTGTCCAAAGACAACTTTTTGTGTCCACTGGTCAGAAACACTTTGTCATTCCCTTACCTCACACCACACACAGAAATCAACTCAAAAGGGATCAGACACCTAAATGCAAGAGATAAAACTTGTCCTCAAAAATCCCCCAAATGCTCAGATTGAAAGAAGGGTTCTTGACCCATATCATGGGTCACAATTTCCATGAAATCCTAAATCTCAAGTACCCAATTTAATTTCCAGCCAAACCCCTGAAAAGGGCCCAAAGGAAAACAGAAACAGATATCAAGAAATCTGAACACAGAAATGTCACAAAGCTTATCAAATTCTCCTGGGGCAGTTCTTAGGCACTGGTCCCCTGAAAGAATGGGCCCAAGCTGGTGATAAAGAAGCAGGGCAGGAAGGTAGGTTCACAAGCCTACTACCACAGTCCAATTTGAAGAGTCCCTTTTGTCTTCTTCAGGCACACAATTTATCTATAAGGTAGCTTCATAACGAAATATGAAAAGTTCCACTAAAACAGATAACCTTTTTTATGTAACCAGATTTTGCAATTTGATTTTTTTTTAAGGGCCTCCTGTTCCAGATCTACCCTTTCCTGAAAGAGTATACTTAGACTATCTCTAAGTGCCTATTCTATCTTTTCTCCTCACCTCATTTTCCGTCATGCAGTGGAAATGCAGATTTCTCCAATGTGCCACATAAGGTAACAGATAGCGATAGTTTACAGGATTACAGTACAGATGGACACTATCTGATTTAATCAATATAATCACATCTGTAAGAAAATGAAATTAAAACAAGATTGTCAAAGGTATTTCCTTCAAGACATTTTCTGCCCACATAATCATTAAAATTACTTCAGAGACAATGTAACAAAACTCTAAACCGAAAATTCTTTACTTAGGCAACATGCTTCGAGTGATGGCAGAACACTCAAGCATGGACAGCAAGGATTTCCTATTTCCCATGCGATGCTCCCACCACTGTGTTCCTCTGGTTACGGTAATGCAGGCACAGAATAAGTCAGAAGAACAGCCTTCAGGGTGTTTTGCAAAGTTCAACACAGTCAAACCTTGGTACCAAACTCAGCTGTGCACTTCACTGAAGAGATAAATACCAAATGGAAACTCCACATACTAAAGCCACGGAGGCAGGAAAACAGCACCAAACATGACAAGAGACTGGTTCTCTTGCAGACATCAGTGTCTAAAGCTCTTGGCTGTTGGCTCATCTGGCTGAAGACAACTGTGGGCCCAGGGACATCGCCTGTCAGCTTTGGGAAGGGCTGCTGTATACAGGGGTGAACTCTGTACACAGGAAAGGCTGGGAGGAAGGAAGCAGAGGAAGTAGAGATGGCTTCTATAAATAAATCAGCAGCTGACAGACTTAAGGAATAACCATCAGTGTTGGTAGGTCAAATATATAAAGCAATCCCAATGGTGCATATAAACCCAGATAAACTAACAGGGAGCCATCGAATGGAGCTGGAATATTAAAGCAGTTTGAACACTAAGAAAGAAAGCAGTCATACTTCCAGAAGAAACACAGAGGCTCCATTCCACGGCTCCACAGAAACCAGAGCCATTAAGCCTCCTCTCTAACAAGATGAGGCTGGGGAAGCTGCTGGCGGAGGTGGCTGGAGGTGAGAGAGGAGCACAGTGGCCTGGAGCTTCTGAGGCAGCAGGTTTAGGGCAACGCCAACACAGTAACACAGTATGACAGACCATAATCTACGAAAATATAAGACAAATAAATGTCGACTGCAGCTGACCACAAAGGTGGGTGGTCTCTTGAAATAAAGCTCCATGATGCTGGCCTTTCAAGCCACTCTGAGCTCCACACCTGGTCAGACCCAAAGTGTTCCAAGGAACACACTATGGAGTAGCCTCTTCACTGTTAACTGACTCTCGGGTAAGTGCTGGAGTCAAAAGGGGGCAAGGGAAGGGGGAATCTGGCTGGTCTTCCTCACACAGGCCCTCTAAAAGAGCCCTGCCCCGAATCCCTTGTATATCGCCTATTGAGGAGTGAGAGTCTGATGTCACTCGGAGAGCCTGAGGGCTTCCTTTGTAGCTTGTACTTTACACTAATGTGTAACATTCCACAAAGAATTAGGATCCAATAAAAGAAATGATGTAACAGCTACTAAACCTAATAAAGCATTCTCAGGATGTCATAGGACTGCTGGCATCACTATGAACGAAGTTTAACAGAGTACACAGTCAGGTAAAAGAAGCAACCGTAAGAGAACTGGAAGAACATGTAAACTATTTTAAAGGTTTCTTTTTAAAATAAATCCTTTGTTTTGGCCTCTTTTCCTCTCATATAATTAGAGATTAAGATGTAAAAGCATAAATCTGGTGATATCAGCTATCCAACTACTTGAATTTAAAATATGAATTTGTTAATTTGGAAAATCATGCTCATTTCAGAAGCAGTCATTGTGCCAGGTGACAGCATAAAGACAAAGATAAGCAAAAAAGTACACCTTTGAGGATTTAAACTATTTCCTTAATTTCAGTACTGTAATGTCCTTTGCAACCTTGGCTTTGTGAAATGTGTGGCTGGTATGAGCATTTCTTTTTATCTCTCTCTAAATGTGCTGCCAAGAGAATTCTTTCCAAAGCAGGAGATGCTGTACAGTGTAAGGCAATCGTCAAAATCAAAATCTGAATCTAAATTTGAATTGAAAAAAATTTAAAGGAAGGAATAATTTCAGCCTGCACTTCCTAATAAAAAGAAAATCTTTAATCAATCTGTAAGGATAGATACTATTAAGGACTTCACCACAGAAGAATTTTCACATCCATTAGACCAGAGCTCCTCCACCTCAGCACTATTGACAGTTTAAATCAGATCATTCTTGATTGCAGGGGGCTGTCCTGTGCACTGTAGGATGTTAGAAGCATCCCTGGCCTCTACCTACTCTGCCCATTTGTGACAATTAAAAATGTCTTCAGCTATTGCCAAATGTCCCCTGGCGGGTATAACTGCCCCCAGTTGAGAGCCACTGCATTAGATCCACAGCAAAATTATTTCAACACCAGATGTTTGCTTTCAGGCGTCCCCCAGCTGCTTCACAAGAGCTGTCTGTCTCTCACTCAATTTATCTATTTCTGTGTCTCCTGACCCGTCTGGCACACAAGTCATGATGCTAAATATGTGATATTAGAGATAGCTCCTGGGCATCAGCCCGCAGCAGCATTAACACAGGGTGAGTGTCTCAGAGCTGAAGAAAGAGGAATGTAAGCAGAAAGCCTGCATTGTAGTCATGGGCATAGTCATGAATTAAAGTCACACAGAAAACAATTCCCAAAGACAGAGCAGGACAAAGAGCCTTTGTTCCTAAACTGAAGATCCACATCAAGTCTTCCTTGTAGGAGTAGCCTGCAGGCTCATCCTTGATTCACAGCTGAAAGTGCTTTCACAGGACAATAGCACATAATCTGAACATCCCAGCATGTAGACGCAGTGGGCAATTCAGAGGAAAACTAGTACTTTACCAAGAAGCTATAAAGAAAAAGTGATATTCACTTTTTTCTCTATAGCTGATTTACTCAGTAAACATATTCTGCAAACTACTTGTGGCTAGTCTCTTACCATCCAGCAGATAACCAACAGGAGCACATTACTTAATGTATCAGCAAAGAAGAAATGCTACTTTTCATTAATAAAAAAGCAAAAATTTACTAGGGCTCCAGGCTATTTTAAATTTGATCATATTTTTCCATAAAAAGACCAGGAAATAGGATTCCAAGAAATAAATCACCTACTCCTCTCTCACATAAAATTTACCAATATATACTTACCATCTAGAACTTCTTCAGAAAATCCCGTTTTCTCAAAATCACTGATATTCTGATTGTACAAACCAAACAGAAGATAATTTGCCAGCTCTCTGCAGCCTTCGTTGTACCTGCTATCGATTCCTGCAAAGCAAAGAAGGCTCTAATCAGTTGTACTGTACTATGGTGAGCAAATGAGCCCCAATAGTTTGCCCCTGCTCAGCAAAAACCTGCTGGTTAAGTCACAGGCAGCAGCTCAGACCAGTTTTGTGTCAGAAACTAAATTAATCAACTCTCTGTGAAAGAAGCAGGTCTCAGCACAAAGTACCTTTACTGGGATTCAAGATCTATACAGTTGAGACGATCAAACAACACAGATTATTGAAGCTGTTAACTTCCAAAGAGAAATTCTTGAGGATAGAAAGAACCAAAAAATATAGTGCAAGTCCTGCCATGGGTGGTTAAAGATTTTGGAATACTCTCAGTTGGAACAAGAATGGGCATCAGAAAAATATTTACTTCTCAAAGTGATCTTTAACAAACCACGTGGGATCAAATAAAGGAGGACTAAGGTGGTTTGAAAAGAGTTCAAAGTAAAGAAGAGGACAAGTGAATGGAACCACAGACATCCATCATTTCACAAATATTTATCAGGCCCAAGCCCTAGCGCTGTGCTGGAAGCTGGAGTATGTGGTAAACATGCCTACAAATGGCCCTCGTGAAGCCTACAGTCTGGTAGGGTTAGGTCAGAGACAAAAGGAAATTAAAAAATACTGCCTTCACTCTCAATGGCATAGGCATACGTACTACCTGCTTCCTCGGTATCTGTGAAGGCCTAGAGCTATGGCTTGGGACAAGAAGGACATGTCAAGGGCAGGAGGTAGCCGTCTACGTGAGGCTAAGAGGAAGGGGCTGGGGCAGAAGGAGCTCCAAGAAAGGAAATATGGCTGGAGCTTGGGAAACAGGACTGCCAATGGTCATTCAGACTAGCGAAAAGTGAAAAGTAATGGTCATTCAGACCAGAGGGGCCTAGTGACTGCCTGTGACAGGGGACTTCTAATATGAGAGGACTCCTTTCTCCACTGAGATCAAAGCAGCACAGCTCTATTCTATCCCATCCAAGACTTCAGTGAAGGGAAGGGTAAAAAAGAATCAAAAGCAGGAATGATCTGGCCTACTTAAGGCCCAAAGTTGAAAGTGCTGCAAAGTTAAAAATAACCAGTGGACTGGGCAGGCCTATATTCAGTATGTCCCCTTCTAAGGGTTCCAGTTACATAAATTGCCACATAAATTGCTAACATTAAGAAGACTGACCATTTTAAATTAAAGGCAAAAGAAACTACATGTAAGCACTGTGCTCTAGTTGACAAACTTGTTTCCCATAGGGGTATTATGGGCTAACAAACCTGACACTACTACACATGTATACTGGAATTAAACAAGTAAACTGATAGTGGATGGTAGGTGTCAAGTTTCTCACTTGTGAAGTGGTAGTTTACAGACAAGCAAGAGGAGGAGGCTAGAATAATTCATGTGGTAATGGGTTAGAGCTGGAGACATTAATATGAATTTGTGTTTAATACAGATAAAGATGGTTACATAACATTTATGGATGTGTGTATATACACCATTTAATGTATATACTCGTATTTCCTTACTGTGTCAGCTGAGAAGGCCTAGAAGCAATGACACCCCAGTATCAACAAGCACACTCAGTGCTCAGATCTTGGTTTCTAATACCATTCTCCAATAAAAGGAACCAGGGCTCCCTAGAGAAACGGCTGATTCTAGGATTAGAGCAGGAAATATACAAAATAAGCCTGGAGCATCTTACAGTGCCAGAAAGTATGGAAGTGCTAAACAAACAAAAACTTTGATGTCAAAGGGAGGGACACAAGAGCCAACTGAAAGAGCTCCAGGGGCCAGCCCTGTGGCTGAGTGGTTAAGTTTGTGCGCTCTGCTTTGATGGCCGAGGGTTTCACTGGTTCGGATCCTGGCCGTAGACCCAGCACCGCTCATCAAGCCATGCTGAGGTGGTGTCCCACATAGCAGAACTAGAAGGACCTACAACTAGAATATACAACTGCGTACTGGGGGGCTTTAGGGAGAAGGAAAAAAAAGGAGCTCCAAATGGCCAAAGCTGAAGCAATTTGTAAAAGTGGTGGATTACAACTCAAAGCATAAATGAAGTAGTACTGGATTTTAACTCAAAGTATAAAATACATATCCATGAGTCCATACTGATATAAATAGATGATTGAATAAATAAATAGATAGGGGAAAAGAGAAAAATGTCCCATGCAGAAGAATTTCAAATAATATATGTAGATGCTCCCTTCCTCAAGGTGATGAAGCATAACTCCCCACTCCTTAAGTATGGGCTGCACAGTGACTTCCAAAGAGGACAGTATGGAAGGAGCAACGGGGAGAGTACTTTACAGTGCAGAATCTGACAAACACTATCTCAGCCAGGCAATCAAAATCAACATAAACAGTGAAAAGTCATGCTGACAGCATGTATCTTTGATATCACGTGATAAAAATGGCATGTTACTTCACTGGTCTTCCACCCCAAAACCCATAACCCGAGTCTAATCATGAGGAAAACGTAAGAAAAATCCCAATAGAGGGATATGCTACAAAATACTTGATTAGCACTCCTCAAAACTGTCCAGGTTATCAAAAACAAGGAAAGTCTTGTCACAGTTAAAAGGAACCTAAGAAGACATGACAACTAAATATAACGTGGAATCTGGTATGGGATCCTGGAACAAAACAAGGATATTAGGTAAAAACTAAGGAAATCTGAAGAAAGTATGGGCTTTAGTTAATAATAACGTGTTAATATTGATTCATTAATTGTGATAAATGTACCATACCAATCTAAGATGCTAATAACAAGGGAAACTGAGTACCCAGAATTCTGTACAGTTGTCCCTTAGTATCTGAGGAGATTAGTTCCAGGACCCCACCCTAAGGATACCAAAATCCATGGATGCCCAAGTCTCCTAGTTGGCCCTTGGAATCTGTGGGTCCCATATACAATCCATGGTTGGTTGAATCTGTAGATGCCAAACCTGAAGATACAGAAGGTCAAATGTACTATCTTTGCAGTTCTTCCGTAAATCTAAAACTATTCTAAAAAAATTAAAGTTTATTAAAAAAAACAAAAACAGACTGACCATACCAAGTGTTGGTGAGGGGGTATAAAAAATGGAACTCTCATGAGCTGCTGGTAAGAATATAAATCAGCACAACCACTTTGTATGCAAATGTTTATAGCAGCTTCATCTGTAATAGGCAAAAAAAAGAAACCCAAATACCCATCAATAGTTGAATGGGTAAACAATATACAATAAAATACTAATCACCAATAAAAAAGGAATGAACTGTTGATATATGTTACAATATGGATGAATCTCAAAATAATTATGCTAAGTGAAAGGAGTCAGACAAGAGTAAACACCGCATGATTCCATTTATATAAAACTAGTTAGTTAATGCAAACTAGTGTATAGTAACAGGAGGCATATCAGTAGTTGCCTGTGAGTGGGGAAGGGGCAGAATGCAGACTCTACAAAGGGGCACAAGGTAACTTGGAGATAATGGATATGTGTACTATCTTAATTGTGGTGGTAGTTTCACATGTGTATACATACGTCAAAACTTATCACATTGTACACTTTAAATATTGCAGTTTACTCTAATTATATCGCCATAAAGCTGTTTTTAAAAAACGTTAGCAGAAAATCAGTTAGAACATTTCCTACACCATAATAACTAAAGACAAATGCTAAAGTGCAAGTGAGCTGAGACAGTTTCTTGGAAGGGTATTCCAGAGATTAGAAGCTGAGATTAAATCAATCAATCAAAAAACAATGAGATGCTACAACAATTCTAATTACTCAGAAAAGCACAATTCACTAAACTTCAGAAGCTACTTAAAAATATATAGTCCCTCACTGATTTCTTGTTTCACTTTCACAGAAAGTTCTGTCTTGAGAGTTTATTAACTTTTACCTCCATCTTCATACCCAATCTCAAACACATCAATTTCTGCAACATTTGTGTTTTCATAAAAAATATATACATTTTTTGGTCTCATGATATTCTTATAAATGGACCTTTTCTCAATCCTTTAGTATTCTATATTCGAGTAGTCCACATGACCAATTTTATGCTGCTTACTTTTACTAGGTTGGGCCTTAACTAATAGAAATAATAGCATAAGTACAATAAAAAACAGGTGGTTTTATTCACAGGTAAATTCACGGCAAAGAGAGCCTCCACTCCCCTGATGGCTGCAGCTAGAAAGAGAATCTGGCAAGCGTTGTTTAAGCATTTGAAACCTCTGGCTGGAATTCCAGGTCCACCACAAACTGTGTCTCTATGGAGATTCACCAACCTCTGGGCTAAGTGAGTGGTGGAGTCAGGATTCAAACCCAAAACCTCCTGGCTCCAAAGTGCATGTTTTTAACCACCCTGAACACTGCCTCTCATATGTTTAATGCAAGTGCTGTTAAGTGAGAAAACAATATCATGCACAAAATATCAGAGGAAAGACAAACAAGAAAATGGTAGCAGTTTGCTTCTGATAAGGAAATTGGGTGGTTGATGGACAAACCACCTGACCTAACAATTCCACTTCTATGACTTAATGCTATGAATATAAATGAAAATGAGATAAAGAAGGACATCAATCTGATACAGAAAAATCTCTGAGATATATTGTCAAGTGAAAATTTAAAAATCAGGTTAACAACAGTATATAAAATGTTCCCATTTGTGTTAAAAAAAATAATACAGCTAACAATGTTATCTCTGGGGAGTAGGACTGGGTATCTGGTATGGTTAGGAAGTTCTGTTCATTATTATTTATGTATTGTCCTAATTTTTAAATTATATGATGTATTTTCATAATAAAAAAATTTTAAAGAACAAATAAATGCCCAATTCTGCCACTCTATGGCCCTGAGTAAGTCTGTTTCATCTCCCGGAGTCTCAGTTTCCTCCTCTGTAAAGAAGGAACAACACTGCTCCTTTGCAAGGTCGCTGTGAGGAGAAATGAGACAACACGTTCAAAGCGCCTGCTGTGTGGTAGGGGCTCCCTATCTCACTGATATCTCACCTGACCTCATTAAAACAGCAACAGATTTCAGGGGAACAAGAGCTTGGAGAAGGACACTAACTCACAGCTTATCTCACAACAATATTATTATTATCTTCCTGTGAACAGAAGCCAAGTTGCCCCAGCCCTGAGTCCCACCTTGTTAAAAGCACTGACCTAGGATGCAGAGGATCCCATCTGGTTGAGACTTGCTGCTCTGGGTCAGGATACTCTGAACCTGGCGGAGTCGGCTGCAGCTGCAACAAGAACAGAAAACAGCTCCCTGAGGCCAGCACATGAAGGCATGAGGAAGAGGAATGACTGCTAGGGATGGAAACTCGTTCCTGTCTGGTTTTGGTATTAGAACTATAACAATGAATTGGGAAGTGCTCCTTTCTCTTCTATTTTCTGGAAGAGATTATACAGAATTGGTCTGACGACTAAGTCTGAACTGCTGATTACAAATTGGATGGTCAGTGGCTCTCTAGCTCAACAGAGGATGGAGCCAAAGGCCCTCTCATGGTCTATGCTGGACAGGACTGGGAGCTCAGCAGCCGACCAGAAGGAGCGCCAACGACTTCTCATTTTTGAGGATTATCAACGAAGAGTTTCCACACTGATTTCTCCTAACTGTGGTCCTCATCAAGTCTGTCAAAAACAAAACAAAACAGAAACTCATCTAAAGACCTAAATGAAGCCCTGATTCATCATCACAACTATCCCCATAGAGAGTGTCAGTAGAAGGTACTTGCTCCCATTTCTGTGCAGATCTATTATTCCTTTGGCTGTAAGGACATCCCCCTCCTCCCAAACAAAGCATAAGGAGAGACATGCCTAGACATTACTATCACTTCTAGGGACCCCATGTTCTCCACACCAATCCCTCCTCCTTCTTAGCAGACCCAGAGAGACATGCTCAATTTCCTGCTCAAGCCTCTGATTCTTCCAGTGGGTCTCTCTCCCTCTCACCTCCAGGTCCAGGATCTACGTTCACTATTCATTCCCTAACACTCCTATCCTTAATTTTTTCCCTACAGTCAACTAAGTTAACTAAGATCCTCCACAAACCAACTACACTAACTGTTCCATCCATGACAATCAGACTTCATCCCTACGCCTTACTGAATCTGCTCTGGTACACTGTCCTACACTCACCCAAGCCATAGTGCTTCCAGCCAAACAATAGTATTTCCTTCCCTGGATTCCTTTTTACCTCTGGATTCTTTCTGGTGTTCCCATACCCCAAGTCATCCACTTCATGACTTAGTGGTCATTATCACTGTCTTCCCTCAAGATGTTCACAATCTTCCACCTCATACCAAAACCACACAAAGACAATATCAAAAGAAAGAAACCCACCAACCAATATCCATCATAAATATAGATGTAAAAACCCTTAATAAAATATTAGCAAAGACAATTCAACAACATATAAAAAGAATTATACATGATGACCAAGAGGGATATATCCCAGAGATGCAAGGCTGGTTCATTATTGGTAAATCAATCAATGTAATCCATCACATTAACAGGATAAAGAAAGAAAAAAAATCACACAACCATAAAATTGATGTAGAAAGATCATTTGACAAAATTCAACAACCATTCACAAGAAAAACACTCAAGAGAACAGAGAAGAACAGATGAGTTTCCTCAACTTGATAAAGAATATCTACCAAAAAACCTCTGAAGTAAAGTTTGGGACTACACTTGATGAAAGACTGAATGTTTTCCCTCTAAAATGAGGAACAAGAAAAGGATGTCTGGTCTCACCACTCCAATTCAACATAATACTGGAAGTTTTGGCCAATGCAGTAGGTCAAGAAAAGGAAATAAAATGGACACTGATTGAAAAGGAAAAAATAAAACTATCCCTATTTGCAGATGACATAATGGCCTAGGTAGAGACTCTCATGGAATCTACACAAAAACCCTAGAACTAATAAGTGAGTTCAACAAAGTCACAAGATCAACATATAAAAATCTATTGTATTTCACATAATAGCAATGAACAATGGAAACCAAAATTAAAAATACAATATCATTTAAATACAAATCTAATAAAACATGCATATGACTTACATGCTAAAAACTACAAAACACTGATAAAGGAAATCAAAGAAGGTCTAAGTAAATGGAGAGACATATCATGTTCAAGGATTAGAAGACTCAACATAGTATAGATGTCAGTTCTCCCTAAATTGATGTACAGGTTTAACACAATTCCTATCAAAATCACAGCAAAGTTTTTTTTTTTTTACAGATATAGACAAGATTACTCTAAACTTATATGGAAAGGCAAAGGAACTAGAATAGCTAAAAAAAGACTTTGAAAAACAAGAATAAAGTGGGAGGAAACATTCTACCTTATGTCAAGACTTATTTTATAGCTAAAGCAATCAAGACTGAGTGACAGACATACATAGATCAATGGAACAGAACAGAGTAGATAGAAACACAGTCATGCACCACATAAAAACATTTTGGTCAATGACAGACTACATATGCAAGCAATGGTGATCCCATAAGATTAGTAACATATAGACTAGATGTGTAGTAGGCTATACCATCTCAGTTTGTATAAGTACACACTATGATGTTCACACAATGAGAAAATCACTTAATGACGCATTTCTCAGAATATATCCCTGTTGGTAAGTGACACATGACTGCAGACCCACACAAATAAAGCCAATTAATTTTTGACAAAGGTTCAAAAGCAATTCAGTGGAGGAAGGATAGTCTTTTCAATAAATGGTGTTTGAGCAACTGGATATCCATAGACAAAAACATGAACCTCAACCCAAACCTTATATCCTAGACAAAAATTAACCCAAAATAGGTCATAGATTTAAAATTTTAAATGTAAAACTATAAAATCTTTAGAAGGAAATATTCAGGGCGTAAGGTTTTTTTTTTAAGATTTTTAAATTTTTTTCCTTTTTCTCCCCAAAGCTCCCCGGTACATAGTTGTATATTCTTCATTGTGGGTCCTTCCAGTTATGGCATGTGGGACACTGCCTCAGCATGGTCTGATGAGCAGTGCGATGTCTGCGCCCAGGATTCAAACCAACGCAACACTGGGCCACGTGCAGCGGAGCGCTGGAACTTAACCACTCGGCCACAGGGCCAGCCCCAGGGCATAAGGTCTGATGAAGTTCTTAGACTTGATACGGAAAGTATGATCCCTAAAAAAAACCTGATAAATTGACCTTCATCAAAATTTTAAACTTTGCTTTGTGAAAGACCCTGTTGAGAGAATGAAAAGACAATCTACAGACTGGGAGAACATACTTGCATATCACAAAGAATACATAAAGAACTCTCAAACTCAACAGTAAAAAACAATCCAATTAGAAAATGGGCAAAAGACATAAAGAAACATTTCCTCAAAAAAGATACAGATGGCAGATAAACACATGAAGACATGTTCAACATCATTATCCATTAGTGAAATGCAAATTAAAACCACAATGAGATATTACTACACATCTATTAGAAAAGCCAAAATAACAAATAGTGACAATACCAAAATGCTGGTGATGATTCAGAGAAACTGGACCATTCATACATTTTTGAACAAAATTAAAGATACCAAGAATGGCATCCATGTTCACTCAATAGAAGACAATATTGGTAAGCTGTCGATACTACTCAAAGCAATCTACAGATTCAGTGCAATCCCTATCAAAATCCAAATGACATTTTTTGTAGAAAAAGAAAAATCCAACCTAAAATTCACGTGAAATCTCAAGAAACCCAGAATAGCCAAAACAATACTGAAAGAGAAGGACAAAACTAGAGAACACATTTCCTAATTTCAAAAGTTACAACAAAGCTACAGTAATCAAAACAGTATGCTACTAGCATAAAGGTAGACATATAGAACAACAGAATAGAATAGAGAGACCAGAAATAAACTCCTTTTGAAACTGGCTTACTTCACTTATTATAATGTCCTCATGGTCAAATGATTTTTGACAAGGGTACCACGACCATTCATTAAGAAACGACAGCTTTTTCAACAAATGGTGTTGGGAAAACTGTAAACCCACATGCAAAAGAATGAATTTGGACCCTTACCTTACACCATATACCAAATTTAACTCAGAATAAAGACCTAAATGTAAATTTAAAACTATAAAACTTTTAGAAGAAAATATATGGGAAAAGCTTCATGATATTGGATTTGGCAATGATTTCTTACTATGTCACCAAAGGCACAGATGACAAAAGAAAAAATATATAAATTAGACTTCATCAAAATTAAAAACTTATGTTCATCAAAGGACAAAATTCACAGAGTGAAAAGGCAACTCACACAATGGGAGAAATTATTTGCAAATGACATATCTAAGAGGCTAATATAACCAGAATATATAAAGAACTCTTACAACTCAACAACAAAAAACCTGATTCAAATGAGCAAAGGAGTTGAAAAGACATTTCTCCAGAGAAGATATAGAAATGGTCAACAAGCACACAAAAAGGTGCTTAACATCACTAATCATTAGGGAAATGTAAATCAAAACCATAAAGAGATTTTATTCCCACACAAATTATGATGGTTACTATCAAAAAACAAGGAAATCAGGGTCAGCCCAGTGCTGCTTCGTTGGCCCAGGGTTTGCCAGTTTGGATCCCAGGTGCAGCCATGGCACCGCTTGGCAAACCATGCTGAGGTAGGCATCCCACATATAAAGTAGAGGAAGACGGGCACAGATGTTAGCTCAGGGCCGGCCTTCCTCAGCAAAAAGAGGAGGATTGGCAGTGGATGTTAGCTCAGGGCTAATCTTCCTGAAAAAAAAAACAGAAAATAACAAGTGTTAGCAAGGATGGGGAGAAATTGGAACCTTTGCGCAGTGTTGGTGGGAATATAAAACAGTGCACCCACTGTGGAAAACAGTATAGCGGGGCCAGTCCTGTGGCCAAGTGGTTAAGTTCATGCACTCTGCTTTGGGGGCCCAGGGATTCACCGGTTTGATCCTGGGTGCCGACATGGCACCACTCGTTAGGCCATAGTGGGGTGGCGTCCCATATGCCACAACTACAAGGACCCACAACTAAAGTACACCACTGTGTACTGTGGGGATTTGGGGAGAAAAAGCAGAAAAAGAAAAAAGAGAGGATTAGCAACAGTTGTTAGCTCAGGTGCCAATCTTTAAAAAAACCCAAAAAACAGTATAGAAGTTGCTCAAAAAAGTAAAATTGGAATTACCATATGATCCAGCAATTCCACTTCTGGGTATATATCCAACAGAATTGAAAGCAAGGAATTCAAGAAATATTTGTATACCAATGTTTATAGCAGCATTATTCTCAATAGTCAAAACATAGAAGCAATCCAAGTGTCTATCGACAGAAGAATAGATAAACCGTGGTACATACATACAATGGAATATTATTTAATCTTAAAAAAGGATGGAAATTCTGACACATGCTAAAACATGGATGAACCTTGAGGACATTTTAGTAAGTGAAATAAGCCAGTCACAAAAGGACACATATTGTATGATTCCATTTTTTTTTTTTAAGATTGGCCCTGAAATACTACTCAGCCATAAAAAAAGACGAAATTGGCCCATTCACAACA